>NW_017672436.1:127047-192281 GCF_001879085.1 Nicotiana attenuata | reverse complement strand
AGAATTAAGAATGGTTACAGGTTCTGCTGGTTATAGCCTCTTTTATTACGGATTTTATATCTAACATTGACTGTGAATGAAAAGGAATCAGAATTGTTCGAGGATCCCTATAGGCATGATTTCTATGCATTACTGATTTTTAGACGTGGTATCTAATTGCAGAAACCTTGTAGACATGGTATCTAAATGCAGAATCTTGTGTTAAACCTTATAGACATGGTATCTAAATGCAGAAACTTGTGTTAAACCTTATAGACATGGTATCTAAATGCAGTTTGAATTGTGCAGAATTAAAATACTCCTATAGGCATGGCTTCTAGGTGAAGTTTGAATATGCAGAAATTAAGAACACCCTATAAGCATGATCTCTACCCTTGCATGCATAGTTCCCCACCCTTTTCACTAGCCAGCCCCAAATGTTTATTACAACTTATTACAAACCAGAATAATAAATTACATCAGAAAAATACAAAGAAAAGTACAATCAGAGGAAGCCCGATTCTTGACTTCCTCTCTGAGTTATGAGATAAACCAACTCAAAGTCCATTGATCCAAAGCCTTTCTCCAATTTGAGTGTGTCAGAGCTCCCTAAGAGCCTCAATGGGACTCCGAGCAGTGCTCACACCCAAATTGTATCACCAGAATAGGGACAAGTGCAGTGTGGAAGTGCCAGCCCTCAAGTGTCCAAGTTCAGAGGGAGCTCAATGGGTCCCAAGGTAAGGCTCACAAGAGGGGAGGGGGGGGGGCGAACTTAAGTCTAAGAGAGAGTGACAAGTGAAGAAACAGAGCTTTAAGAACTAAGGAAATAAAGAAGAGGGAAAAGGGTACTGGGAAACAGTTACAGAGTAAAGGATTTCACACAAAGGGGTTCAGGGATTGGGAGCTGCAAAGAGCCTATGCGCTTAAGCATTAGTTAATTCTGGGCATGCACAGCAATAGGGAGTGCTGTTATGCTTACAAAATCAACCAGAATACATAACATATAATGGTAACATAGAGGTTATGATCCCAGGGGAGTCAAGTTTGAGTCATAGACAGCAATACTTAATACTGTCATGCCTCAAACAAACCATTAGTATCAAACACATTGGGGTAGGGGTTTAGGATGCATAATAAATTCATAACAGGCAGAAGGGAATTACAACATGCTTAGAATAAAGTACTGAATCAAACACAAGCAGTAGGCAGACAAGAAAACAAAAGTATTAAGTAAACATATTGTTGTGATGCTGAAATCTTAATCAAGACATACCGGTTCAAAGAAGCAAAAATGCAGTAAAAGCAGGTAGCCGGACTTTGAAGACATGCCACAGTACAAGTAGCAAGAGAGAATATTTTTGAGTATGAGTGTGAGTTCAGAAATTAAGAGTGTTCGTGTTTTGTGTTAATGAAAGAGCAGGGTATTTATAGTTTGAAAACGGATGGAAAATAAGGCAAAAATCATAGTTCAGCAGTAATTATGGAACTATGTGTCAACTAAAATCAAATCAGTATAAGACTTCCTTTAATTAAGGAGTTATAATTAAACGGTAATGGGCAGAAGGCATTAAGGAAAGCAATCAAGTAGAACACCATGTATAGAATAGACAATTAGGGGTAAGTGCATAGAGGCTTAATTAAGGGAAGAATCTTTGAAATACTCGGTTAACCAAATAAGGTAAGAAAACAAAGTAAAGTTGCAGAATGTGGAGACAATCGAAAACCAGTACATAGCAAATCAAGGAGTCAGGGATTTCAAAATCACTGACTTAAGGAGAGTAACATGGGTTCCCATGAATAAACCATGTTAAAGACAAGAGAATCGAAAGTCTAAAGGTAAGTGTTCAAATCAATCCAAGAAACAGGGAATCAATAAAATAAGGAAAGAATCAATTACACGAGTGCAATCAGAATTACACAAGGAGGTGTGAAATCAGTCCAAAATTGAAGGTCATTTTAGAGGAAAATTTAGCATATAAAAGAGTGCATTAACATTAAGCATGCGAGGATGAACTCATGCCAAAGAGAAACATCATGCAATAGCAAGCACAGAGTCAGTAGCTAGTGAACACGGTAGTCACATAAGTCGATTTCAGTAACTTAGTAATAGAGAAAAGGAGGGAGTATCAAATAGTATGCAAAGGGGTCAAGTGAAAAGACCTTATAGAAAAGTTTAGCAGGATGTCAAAATCACATAAAGAAACAAACTATTTCGAAATTCAGTCGAGCACAGATGAAGCAACTCGAATAGGTCTAAAGCAAATTAGGGTTTTGAAACCAATCAAATTCAGAGCATGACGAACAAGTAAATCACATAGCAGGTAATCTCAGAACTCGAATGAACCCCAAATTTTAGGGTTTTCACCATCAGTCGAGTATAGAGATGAAAGACAAGTAAATCAGACAGAATACTAACAAAATAAATTCAGAAAATCTCAAAAAGGAACTAAGACCTTTAACATGCACATTCCAGCAGAAGAACAACACAAAGACACACGTTGAAAATCAGAGAAAGCTTCGAAATAACTTAACAAACCCTAAATCGGAAAAGAGAAAGGTTCTGAAGGTAAAGTTTTGAAAGAAACCTTGAAAAAAACCATTCAAAAGCTTAGAGTAAACACAGATCTAAAAGAATCGGAAGAACCTCAAAGGTTAGGGTTTCAGAAGAAACCCAGACGGTGAGAAAGGCTTGGAAAAACATCGGTCTAAGCAGGAAAAGTCAAGAATCAGGCTTAAATAGCCATGGCTGGCCGGAGCATAGTCGGAGACGATCGGAAACAGCCATAGAACTGAAAACGAACAAAGTCTGGGCCAAGCTTCTTCAAGTCTGGCCTTGAAACTATGATAATCGAGCAGGAGTCATAGGAGGTAGATACAGACCTTCAATGACTTTGGAAGTCATGGATTTGTGAGATTTTCAGGTGGTAGTTGAGGGCGGCGGCTAGGGTTCGAGAGGGGATTGAGAGAGAATTGAGAGAGAAGGGGGGTTTGAAGGAGGCTGCAGATGAGAAATGACTAGGGTTTGGAGGTAATTAGGAATTAAAAAAGGAAAGGTTTAATGGTGTCCGGGCGGGTTGTTTAAAAAGGGTCGTGGGTCGGATAGGCCTAGGATTTGGGCTGGGTGATTGGGTTTTAAAAAATGGGGTTCAAACTCAGGCCCAAATAAGGCTAAAATTGAAATAAACGGGGCTAACATTTAAATAGCCATTTTTCCTTTATTTGTTTTACAAAAATGGTAGAATAATTTCTGAAAATACAATAAAAGGTACTAAAATAATTAATAATACGTAATTATCAAATTAAAAAATACTGGAGTCAATTTTATAATTATAAACACAATAAAACCTTAAAAGAGGCTAATATTGCAATTATATGCAATTTAGCTTTTAAAATACTAAATAAATTTGTAAAAATGCGCAAAAATTGTGTTATCTATATTTTAGTATAAATATGAGAGTCCAATAAATAAATCACCAAAATGATAATTTTGGGAGTAATTATTGGGCTTTTCTGGATAAAATGGGGCAATAAATTGATTTAAAATCTCATAAAAATTAAGGAAAAATAATAAAATATTTGGACATACCTATATATGCATACATATGCTATTTTGAAAGTATTTTGCATATTAAAATATATAGGGAAAAATTGGGTATCAACATGGATTATAGCACACGAAAATCTGGGAATCATCCTGAACTCATGTTTTATGGCCTTAAAACGCCAAAAAAAACAAGGAACAATCATGGCTAAGCAATGACTATTGTTCATTAGATCGTTTTTTATAAATCCGCAAAGTTTTAGGAGATTCGAGGCCGGTCGCCCAAATTCATGTAGATGGCGTGGCTATAGCACACGAAAATCTTGGAATCGTCGTGAATTCTTATTTTATGGCCCTAGAATGCCAAAAACGAGGAACGGTCATGATGAAGAAATGTATATTGTTCATTAGATCGTTTTTTATAGGCCCGTAAAATTTTAGGAGATTTGGGACAGTTACCCAAATTAATGCAGATGGCGTAGACTATAGCACACGAAAATGTGGGAATCGTCATGTATTCTTCTTTTATGGCCCTAAAACGCCTAAAATGAGGAATGGTCGTGGCGAAGCGATGACAATTATTCATTAGGTCGTATTTTATGGGCCCGCAAAATTTTTGGAGATTCGGGGTCGGTCGCCCGAATTCATGCAGATGGCGTGAACTATATAGCATATGAAAATCTGGAAATCGTCCTGAATTCCTATTTTATGGCCCTAAAATGCCAAAAACGAGAAACTATCACGGCGAAGCCCCATTGTTAGCTAACCAAAGTACCTTTAAGGGAAAATGACACTATATACGCTCTCAAAATAATAGCCGAACAAATATGTATTTTTGTATATTTTTTGTATATATATACATTTTTATATGTTCTATATTAAAAAATATACAAATTTTATATTTGCCCTACCTTTAATGCCAATAAAACCAAAGGCCATGGCACGAAGTTACGATCCTTAAGGGGTTTTAAAGGATTTGGTTGACATGAGCACAGAAATAAACAATGTCACGAAATGAAAAAGAAAAACCAAGATTTGAGCATAAATTTCTCATCTCTAAATGTTGTCATTTTACATATATAAACTCCAAGCCACAAATACAACCTTTGGCAAAAAAAGGAGTCTGGTAACAGTGACAACAACAACAAAAACACCCTTCTAACTGAGAATCAATTCAATTACACAAAAGACTAAAGAACCAAAAATAGGACAGAAAAAGAAATTGATGAAGATGGAGTAAAAAGAAGTGGAAAAGAATACAAGATATAATTGAATAAAAGGACAGGTAGTATGTATTAATTGCTATTGTAAGAAATGCCTTCTCCTATTTACGAGACAAGGATAGTAATGTGGTCTTCAAACTTGCTGAATTCACAGATGTTTCACTAGTTCTCCGCTGCTTGCCTGGCCAAATGACGGTCATCCACGTTCTTTGCTACATGCTTTCTCTTTCCCCGAGAACTACGTTTTCTTGATCGTGTTTTTGGTGGGCGCTTCTCGGTGTGTTCTTGCATAGTGACCAACTTTTCACCGGAGGGGAGCTCTGGCGGAGCATCTGGCCATGGCGTTCGTTTTGCTGGGACAGTCACATCTAGTGGAGGGTCGATGATCCATCTGCATTTTGGATAGGAATTAGTGATATTGCATTGAAGTGAAAGTAACCAATATGTCTAGCTTAAGCTACATAATCAAAGCACATGCATAGTAATGTGTCCCACGGCACTAATGCTGTTTGTACTGCTGTTGATCATCTTATAGGTATGAGGATTATGCCCCCATTTACATTATTTCACGAGAATGGGTAAGTGCGGAACTTAATTTTGAGCTAGTCTCTAAGGTCAACCACACCAAGTGTTAGAACTTTTGAAGTCTTCTTCATCACTTAGCAACAAATATAGCTTGTCCACTTGCTCCCTCGTTAAAGTCCTACTTAACAAACTAAACATGCCTTACACCTCTAAATTTTCTTCCTTTTTCTCAATTTCCTGTTTGTTGTTATCTAGTCTATCTAGTGCTAACTGCTCCTTTATTTTCTCTTAGTTTCCCTTGTGAATGTCTCATTTCAAAACATTCTTTTTTTCTTTAATAACAGTAGTGTCCTGGCCAACTTACGCGCACCTCGAGCAATTCCACATGGCATCTGCTACCTCCCACCAGCAACAAATACCAGGTAATTTTGTCCACCAACAACCAAACTTAGATAAAGCAGGGCAGCTCGGTGCACAAAGCATCCGGCAGTCACGCAACATCCACGGAATGCCATCTTCGGTGGATGCGCCCCTTCACTTAAAGGCGGATAGGGCACTGAGCCAACCTTTTAGATTGAATAAAGTTACTAAGCTAGTCACCTCACCTCTCTTTCTTACCCGCCCTTATTAGTAGTAGGCAACCTTTCTTTCTCGCCTTTCTTCCAGCTTTTTCCAGATAAAGGTCTAATAGAGTTGCGCTTTCTTAGTACATTGCCTTTCATTACCAATCTGTCGTTTTACAGCACGAAGTTACCTGATGNAGTATCAGTAAAACCGGCCCCATGTACTGGTAAGTGTCGAGTCCAACCTCGGCGAAGTAGTGATGAGTCTAAGACAAGACACATTCATAAACCTGTGCAGTTAAACAATATACGAGCATAATAACAACTAATAGAAGCTAAACAGATAATAACAGGAGGGGAAACATGCCGAGGGGAGTACAAGATAAAGAAAACGGTAACAGTAAAGAAACCACAATAGACAATATGCTTTGCACCAATGTAAGTATTAAACACAGTAAAGACAAGTGCACGGCATCACCATTCGTGCTTTTACTCTCAACCTCACTATAATGATTAACAGAAACGGCACGGTATTACCCTTGTGAGCACGTGATTTTTGCCTCGCATATATTGCTCCTACAAAATTGCCAAACATTGGATTTTTCGTTAATTATTTGTTAGTTTTAGGAATTATTGCATAATTTTTCCTGTTTGTTTGCATTTTGTGTGCATGTTTAATTTCATTTAATTCGTAGAAAAATACAAAAAATATGTTGCATTTGCGTGTAGGATCCAATTCTATATTTTTAGGATAATTAGTTAATTAATGTTAAAAAATGGAAGAAAAATTAAAAAAGAAGTTTATTTTTGCACTTTTTAATATTGATTTTTTGTAGTTTTTCCTTTAATTTGATTTTTAATTATTTGTGATAATTGTTATTTAAAATCGATTAGTAGTTGTTAGGTTAACTTAGGATTTTTATTTTTATTTGGAAAAGAAAAGGATTTTTAAAATAAAAAAAATAAATAATAAAAGAAGAAGGAAAGGAATTGAAGAGAACTAGATTTTGGGCCAAATTCATGAAATTCCCCAAGGCCCAAATCGTTTTCCCCCATGACCCGTCCAAACCCACTCAAAACCGGCCCAAAACCCATGCCTTTACCCGATCCAATCCCCATTTGTGTTTAAAGGACCCCGTTTTGTGCCCTTTGAATCTCGACCGTTGGATCTCATCAATCCAACGGTCCAGAACTGAGGATAGTCTTAATACTTATATGTCCAAACTCTCCCCTACCCCCCCCCCCCCCATCGTCTCTCACTTCACACCCACCAGAGACCAAGTCCCAAATCTTCACCACCGTACGCCGCCCACCGAAATCGCCACCAAAACAACACCCTGGACTCTTATACACCCCCTCATCTCAAATCCCCACTCCGTTCATCTCATATCCCCCTGGAATCCTTCGAATTTCAGATCAAAGAGCCAACCCTAGCGCCGCCCTGATATTCTCCGGTGGCGGCGCCACCTCCAACCGACCCCAAATTTACACCACAAGACCTCCTCACTCCCCTCTTTCCAAATATGTAGCCCTTTACCCTCGAATACCCCTCGAACTCCTCGAATATTGAATCCGAGGTTCAAGCCTTTGGAGTTCAAACTTGAACCTGCACATGCAGGCCTTTTCTCCACTATTCATGAGCTTCGGGGCCGATTTTATCACGAAATAGCGTCCCTCGCTTGTTCTTGACAAAGAACAAGAGATTGGCATTATTTTGCGGTGTAAATCGGGGGTCAGTCACGAGTTCGAGTTTGTTGGGTGAGTTCTCTTTCTCTCTTTGCCCATTATTGTTCATCTTTTCTTTTCCTCCTCTTCTCTTTCCATGATTGTTCGAGTGGCAGGTCCTTTGTCTGAATTTGTTTATAACCCTGATGTTCCCTTCAGAGTTTTTACTTACTGTTCTTCGTCTTCTTAATTAAGTTATGGCATTTTCTGTTAATTAGCTTGAATTAGGTTTTTGTTAATTTGATTAATTTAGTTTAACCCTGGTTTGGTGTTAGCTTAAAAGAAAATCAATGGTTAATTCATATTTTGAGCTTTCATGGTTGCTTCTCACTCGGATTAGTCATTTAGGGTTCCGACCTTTTGTTTTGGGTGTTGGTTTCAGGGTTGACCCATCCATTTGGGTCTGAACCATTGGTTCAAACTTGACCCATTGGGTTTCAGGGGTAATAACAGGGTTTTTAAAGGGGTAGTATAGGTAATTGGTATAGGGAATCTCTCCTAACTAACTTAGGAAGTTTCCTGGAAGCTGAAAAAGGGACTGACTTGGCAAACAAGTCAAAAATTTAGGGATTAAATAGCAAAAACAAAAATTGGAAAAGGTTTAATGGGCAAAAACTGAAATTTTTCTGCTGCCCTAGGACCTTGCCTATAAAGGTACCTTAACTTGACACTCAAGTCATTTTTGGGAGGAGAGAATTTTCATCAGATTTGAGAGGTTTTAGATTTTGAAGGATACAAATTCAGAAAAAATAAAAACGGCTGCAAAATTTCAGTAAAATCATTATTCAATTGAGTTCTTTTTTGTGACTTTTGGGGTTTTTCAATTTCTGAAACCATTTTCATCTGGGGTTGAAATGGATTGAGTTTGTAGTAAGAGCTTGGTTTTGAAGTTAATTGGCTTACTGGGTTGCTGTTTTGTTGAAATCTGGTTGCTGATCTGCTGTTGCTGTGTCTACTGACCCTCATTTTCTTCTTGTCTCCTCCTATTTCCCAGGTATTTCTCTAACCATGAGTAACAAGTAAATGTCGGATATGTGATTCAAGTGGAAATTGGATGAAATGAAAGTTGTCTTTGACTATGTTTTCTGTCTGTTTCTCTTACTGCTGCAATACCCTATAGTAGATTTCTAGTTATAAATGTCATTAGGCTTTTCTTTCATTATTTACATGTTATGAATCTGTCTGAAAATAGGAGTAAATCTGAGTTTGTAATGACAAATGAACCATGAACTCTAGCTGTTCAGCTTTATTTTTGATTTAATGTTCTGGGACATAGATTTTGGTCTGATTTCTGCTGAAGATCAGTGAGGTTTTATTTCTGATGTTTATTTGAATCCATTGAAGTGTCAGGTGTTGGTCTGTATGTGTATTGATTTACACAAATGCTGTTTTGTAAGCATGTTTACTACGAGCTTAAGGTTTAAGATTCATGTTTGCTCATTAGGTCACTTTACGGATTTCCATTTACTGTTCATATGGATTAAGCCAAGGTTTAAGAAAATTAGGAGTTTTGTTGATACCCAATTTTTCCCTACCTGTTTTTTTTTATACTCAAAATATTCTCAAAATAGCATGTATAAGCATGCCAAAGAGTTTTGGTATTTTTTCCTAATTTTTCAAAGCTTTTTAATTTTTTATTATTTGTTTTAGCAGTACAAAATCCAATAATTATTCCCAAAACTATCATTTTGGTGAGTAATTTATTTCCATCCTCATATTTACATCAATTAATTAAGGTGATTTTTGCATATTTTTTATAAATTTATTTGATATTTCTAAGCTAAAATTGCATAAAATTGCAATTATAGCCTATATTGCGATTAATAGTATTTTACAATTATAAAATTGCTCCCAGTATTTTTAGATTAACATTTATATATTATTAATTAATTCAGTGCTTTTAATTTATTTATAAAATTATTTCAACTATTTTAATTAAATTAAAAAGGGAAAATTGGCTATTTAATATATAGCCCATCTGCATTTCAATTATAGCCACATTACAGCCCCCAATTTAAACCCAATTTCAACCGGCCCAATTCCTAAAATCAACCCAACCCCTGACCCAATTAAATTACCCGACCGGACCCCCCTTTTAAATCACAGCCGTTGATCTAAAAGATCAACGGCCCAAACACACACTTTCCTTTTTAATTTACCAAACCCCCACCCCCCCAACCCTAATTCATTTCTCCTAACCCGCCGCCCTTGAATCCCCTTCCTCTCCCATTCTCTCTGCAAACCCTAGTCGCCGCCACCCAAGCTAACCCTAATCCCTGCAATTCTCGCCGGTTTCCATGGTTTCTCAGGCCATGAAACCCTCATACTCACCTCCTATCGCTCATGTGTGCTTGGTATTCGAAGGTGAGGCTAAACCTCAAAGGTCTCCACCCAGACCTCCTCCAACTTGAGATTTCCGGCCATCTCCGGCCTGGCTCCGGCACATCTTGGCCTCCAGAGTCTGTTTCCAGTCTTATCCGACTTAGATCGGACGTTTTCGAAGCCTTTCTCATTCTAGGGTTCATTTGAAACCCTAGCTGTCGAGGTTTTTCTCCAATTCTCTTCAAATATGTGTGTATTCATGCTTTACTTTGAGTTTTTAAGAGGTTTCCCCAACTTTTCATTAAAATTTTTACTTTCAAAGTCACTTCTTTCTTAGGGTTTCTGAAAAATGCTTAAATGTTTTTACGACTTTTCTTCTCCCTTTCTTGTGTATGTTTGTCTCTGCTATGTTCTTATGTTTCCTTTTTTTTAACTATGTTTGCCATATTTTGTTCTTCCTTCTACTGTGTTTCTATACTATGTTTCTATGCTATGTTTTCACATGCTATGTTCTGCTACTTGCCTTCCACAATGACTTGATTATGCTTCACCTACTGTATTTTCCTACCATATTCATTAATTGTTCTTACTATGCCTGCTTAAGCATATTTTCCTCTACTGTTTCTTCTACTCTCATTGTGTTTCGAATTAATTCCCTTACTCTGTTTGCATTGAACATTCTACTATATCTGCTTGTTTTCTCTTCTTTGCATTTGATTCAAGTCGAAAACCCTAGGATTTGGGGTTTTTGGCGAGTTTGGTTTTGTGTGTTTGGACTAGGGTTCTATTTGAGTCCTGGACTCTCTCAAACTCACTTTGGAATCCATGTACTGAGTTTGAATCCTTTTGTGTATGAATTCATCTACACTAACACTCTTCTGATTAGCATGACAATCCCTTTTATATGTGTGTCAAAAAATTTCTTCGAAAGGTTTTCCAACTTGTGTTCAAATCAGAATCCTTTTTGGGGTTAATTGATTACTACTGATTCTTCTTAAGTAAAGACTCTCTTTGCCTTTTTCTGACTTGGTTTATTCGTACAAAATTTTTGATTATTGATTGCTTGGCTGTCAATTGATTTCCTTTCCTTAATTTGCATGACCGTGTACTGTCAAAACCCTTTCCTTAAATAACTATTATGTATTTACCCTTCTTGCATTACTTTGAAAAGTGTTTAATTAACCCCTTTCCTTATTTACCTTGCCGTTTGAAATCAGAATCCCTTAATTAAAGGGAAACCTTGTGTGATTGATTTTCAAATTATTTTCTTACCTATTTCTGCTTCTTTTCTGCACTATAAATACATGACACAATTCTAAATAACACACACACGATTAAGCATACAGAAATCACAACTCTCTTCTAAACCTATACTCTTGTTTCTTGACTGCACTTTGGCTCTCATAAGTCTACTGTTTCTCCTTACTTGCTTCTTTGAACTGGTATGCTCTAAGATTAATTTCAGCATCTCTCTAATGTGCTTATTTACAGTCCCTGTATCCATGCCTACCTTCACTTCTCTGCAAAGTTAATTTTAAAGTATCTATATGCTTTGCCTGTTCTTTCTTTGTTTCTTGCTGCTAGTATAATCAATTGCTCCCATACCCCCATTCCCCTATATGTGCTGAGTTAAGGTATGGCCTGGCAGCATCCCAATTGCTGTCCAGGGCTGAACCTGGCCTTCAATAAGGTCTTAACTCCCCAATTCTAAGGCTGACAGGCTAGTCAGGGGTGTGCCAGCATCCCAGTTGCTAGGCATGACCATCAGCCTGCCCTGGCTCCCCCTAATTCCCTTTCATTGCACTTACACTTACTCCTAGTCTCTAAGTTCTGCCCCCCTCCTATGAGCCTTGCCTTGGGATCTTGAGTTCCCTCTGAACTTGGACATTTGAGGGCTGGCCCTTCCACACTGCACTATAATCTGATTCTGCAATGATATTTGGGGTGTAAGCATTGCCTGGAACTCTTGAAGTTCCTTGGAACTTTGACACATCCTAAATAAGAGAAAGGCTTTGGAAAATCCGATCCTGGAAGTTGGTTTATCTCATATTATTAGACTCTGAGTCCGGATTAGGCTGATTAGATATAGATGTAATCACTGATGTAATTTTATTATTTCCTCTGATTCATTTGGTCTGTAATAAATTATGTAATAACTACTGAGGTGTATAGTGAAAAGGTATGGGATTGCATGCATGCCAAAGGGTAGAAATCATGTTTATAGGATATTCACTTTCAAATTCTACATCTCACATAGAAATCATGTTTTAGGATATTTACTTTCTAATTCTGCATCTCACATAGAAATCATGTTTATAGGATATTTACTTTCAAATTCTGCATCTCACATAGAAATCATGTTTTAGGGTATTAACTTTCTAATTCTGCATCTCACATAGAAATCATGTTTTAGGATGTTTACTTTCTAATTCTACATCTCATATAGAAATCATGTTTATAGGATACTTATTTTCAAAATTTAACATCTTATGTAGATGCCATGCTTTAGGAGTTACTACTTTCAAACCTCTGCATCTCACATAGATACCATGCCCATAAATCGTTGCTGAAATTCTGCATATCATATAGATAATATGCCTATAGGACTTCCTGCATTTTTGCATATGCACCTTTCACTAGGCAAATCTGCTTATAGGATTTAAAATAACCAATTCCATATAGATGACCTGCCTATAGGATCTCTGCATGACAATAAACAGTGGAAGAATCAGTAGCACCTAGAAAGCATGCCCATAGGAGCTATCAACTAAATCTGAATCGCCCACTCGCTCTTAAGTCTAAAATCAGTGGTAATTTTAAACACTCGCAGAGCTTACAATCAACAATTCTTTTTGCAATCAGTTTATTCCTCCGTTCTTGAATTAATAGATATCATGCCTATAGGTACCGCTTAACACACAGGCAAATAGTTAAGTAATTAACCAACTATCAGTTTTCGACAACTACATCTAAGCAGGACTAATTTGGACTCCCTATCTGGGAAATATGTGGTAAATCAACTTTTCCTACGTTAATTTTAATTAAAGACCTAACCAGTATTTGTCAGTCGTGCTAAATAAGTTGCTTTTTTTAAATGAGGAGGCCTATTTGAGCCCTTAATTGCTACCAGTTCCCCTTTAATTGTTTACGTGTTTTGATTGTCGCCCTAGCTTTTTAACCTTTTAAACTCTGAAAAGCCTAACTCCCTCCCCTTTTAGGATTAGTAGTCTCAAATGCCTCCGGGACTGATAGGTGGGACGGGTAATAGCATGCAGTAGGTAACGATACCATTCCGCGCTTAATACCTTAACGGGGTGGGGAGGGTAGACATGGAGATGATGATCACACGATAACACCATGCGAACGTTTGGCTACCAGTGTTGTGTGGATGATCCATGTGTTTTACAAACCTAGGACCCCTTTCCTTTATGTAACTTTGTTATTATCAATAAAATTCTGTCTTTGTTTCAGCCACCCAAAAACTCTTCTTTAATTTACTGCACTATTCTTGTCTTCTAAATTTTCATTTCTTTTATTTAAATTTCTGTACTTGGATGTTTTCTTAAACAAAGTGTGAGACCACTTAGATCTTAATTTCAATATGCTTGTCACGTACCTATTTGTAACCTTTGTGTATAGAATTATTTGTCTGCATTTAAAGTCACAATATAGCATGGCCGGGAACCACACTAGTGGATCTTGAGGGGTGCCTAACACCTTCCCCTCGAGATAATTTCTAGCCCTTACCTGAACTCTGGTTTTCCAATTCAAAACCCTTAGTGTCCTAATGCACTTGATCATTAGGTGGCGACTCTTCAAATCCAAAAATCCAATTCCCAAACGGGAATAGAGTTGTCTTCCCAAATGTCGTAAACCCGATTTTGCGAGAAAAAGGGGGCGTCGACAGCATGGCGACTCTGCTGGGGATTTCTTTAGGCTTTTACCACTTCATGTTATGTGTGATTTTATTGCTTCTTTATTGCTTTATTTAATGTCCTTATTCAAAACTGACTTGGCTTTTGTTTCTTTTTGTTTAACGCTTTCATTTACTACTTTTCTTCAATACTGTTGTAATTTTTGAGCAATTATTGTAATCATTATTTCTTTTATGAACGCTAAAATACGTGACAACTTGTTTCATTCTTGTAATTGCATCTTCAACATCATATTCCACTCGTGCCAAAAAAATACCATAGCAACGCTTAATGAGTGGTTGCGCTCTTCCGATATTATTACCCCCTAAATTTGGCAAAGGCATATTTGCGGTAAAACCAGTCGATTAGCGGTGCAGTCAACGGTTCCGTGCCTTTCCCTCTTGAGTTGTCCGCTCAAGGGTACCGGTCTAATACCCCATAGAAACCTTATTTTGTTTAACTGTGCATGCATCACTGTCAAACCTAGCCGAGTCAGTTATGTAGTCCACATAATGACTCTTTAAGATAGCCTTGTCCAAAGTCCACTAGGTTTCCTTGAAACCCAAACGGACGCCACCATATTCTGTGCATTTATTTGGAGAACTAAATGCTGTTTATGCTAATTATTGATTTAAATAGTCGAGTCCGGTGGGGGGTATGGTCTTAACCCTTTTGTTTTGCAGAAAATGGAGGACAAGGTCCCCGACTTCGGTATGGTCAGTATACCCTCACTCTTGCTGACCTGGTGGAGGAATCTCCCATCAAGTGACCAAATCAATGAATAGAAAGAGAGGGTCACCAAGGCTAGTGAGAAGCTGGAATATCTGGAATACAGTCTGCTGGAGTTGGAAGGAAAAGTGAGGAAAAGAGTCACTGATTGCCAGAACGCTGAGGGAAACGAAGGAGAACGCTTGGCAAAGGCATTTTTATCGGTGAACCTACGCGAGCTGGAGGATTTGATCAACGAGAGCATTCAACCTGAGGAAGGTCCTTCTGGGACCAAGTACTTAGGAGTCTTTTCTTTTGCTTTAAAATGTAATAAGGCCAATGGCCATTAGCGACATTTTACTTTTTGCAATTTTAGTGTCATTTTGGGATTCGTCTTATTTTCATCAATAAAATGAGGCATTTAGCATTATAAGTTCTCCAGATCAACTTGTCGCTAGGCGTACCTCGGGCACAACGAGGCACCCAAACTAGGACACGATTTATATTCTTACACTATGTGTTTAAATATTGCAACATTTTTTCTCAGAATCCGTACTAACTTATTACCTTTTTGTTTTTACTTTGTTTTATTCCCCTCCCCCAAAAAAGGTTAGTTCGTGCACTCTGGCATCATCATCCTACTCCACATGATCTAAGGGCCCTCCACTCCTCCTCCCCCGAGTCCTATCAGAAACAAGAACAAAGCAAAAATGGAAGACTTGAGCAACATCAGGAAGGAGAACTTAGTTGAAAGGGTAGAGGTTCCTCAGGGTATTCAGGGTTCCAAAGAAAACGCCACCCAGCTCGAACAGAAGTTACTGAAATTTCAGGAAGAATTGGACCAAGTTCGGAACTTGGCAAACTTGTCATTTTCCCTCCTACCCCAGACGCCAACTTCCCCAATGCTCAAAATCCTATACCTCCGCAGAACATCCCGAAACCACAGAAACAACCCGCTCCCCATTAGAACCGCAACACATGTCACACTTCAAGCAACACCCCACTGCTCATCCCCGAACCACTGAACTCCGTAAATGATCATCACCACAACACCCCCATCTACGTGGAAACCATACCACATCCCATTCAGCCCGCCTCAAGTGCACCTGAGTCTGATGACAAAGACTCTCTTATCAAGAATCTGGCCGCAGAACTCAAGAAGCTGACTAGCCGAGTTCAGGGTGTTGAAGGAAGCAAGGGGATCGAGGGACTGAATTACGAAGACCTTTGCATTCAACCAGATGTCGAACTGCACGAGGGGTACAAACCTCCCAAGTTCGAGATGTTTGATGGCACAGGGAGATNAGAAGTTCATGCAGGGACCTGTGGTCCGCATATGAATGGTTTTGTCATAGCCAAGAAAATACTCCGGGCCGGTTATTTCTGGATGACTACGGAAACAGACTGCATCCAGTATGTTCGGAAATTCCATCGCTGCCAGATTCATGCAGACATGATAAAGGTGCCTCCTAACGAGCTCAATGCAACAAGCTCACCATGGCCGTTCCCCGCTTGGGGGATGGATGTCATTGGACCTATCGAGCCTGCCGCATCAAACGGGCACAGGTTCATTCTAGTGGTAATTGATTATTTCACCAAATGGGTTGAAGCAGCATCATATAAGGCGGTAACCAAGAAGGTTGTGGCAGACTTTGTCCGCGACCGCATCATTTGCCGGTTCGGCATCCCAGAGACGATCATCACTGATAATGGTTCAAATCTCAACAGTGATCTGATAAAGCGATGTGTGAGACGTTCAAGATTAAGCACAAGAATTCTACAGCCTACAAACCTCAGATGAATGGAGCTGTAGAAGCGGCCAATAAGAACATCAAGAAAATACTAAGGAAAATGATAGAAAAACACAAGCAGTGGCACGAAAAGCTATCATTTGCTCTATTAGGATACCGTACCATAGTCCGCACATCGACAGGGGCAACTCCCTATATGTTGGTTTACGGTACTGAGACAGTCATCCCAGCCGAGGTAGAGATTCCCTCCCTGAGGATTATACAGGAAACGAAGATACAGAATGGGTAAAAAGTCGCTATGAACAGTTAGCCCTTATAGAGGGAAAAAGACTGAATACGGTTTGCCATGGTCAATCGTATCAGAACAGGATGTCCAGAGCCTTCAACAAAAGGGTCAGACCAAGACAATTCACACCGGGGCAGCTGGTGTTAAAGAAGATTTTTCCACATCAAGATGAAGCCAAAGGAAAGTTCTCTCCTAATTGGCAAGGCCCGTACATGGTTCATCGGGTCCTAACAGGAGGGCCCCTCATACTCGCAGAAATGGATGGAGAAGTTTGGCCAAAGCCAATTAATTCAGACACAGTCAAACGCTATTATGTGTAATCATTATAATTTCTGTATGATGTAATTTGAACTACGCCTGACCTGATTCCCGTTTAAGAGGGGGATACGTAGGCAGCCCTATGGGTTCGGTCACAATTCAATAAAAATCTCATTTCCCCCCGATATTGGAAACTGGGGCAGAATTTTGAGGAGGACCCTCAAAATTCCGAAGTTGACTTTCAGCCATTCATCGCACGCAGCCGTCAGAAGCACCAGCCCAGTAAACTGGGGCAGAATTTTGAGGACCCTCAAAATTTCGGAGCAAAAGAGGTCGCGATATCTCGAACCGCGTCGCAGTCGTCGGTTCATCTAAAAAAAATCATTTTAAATTATGTATTTGCATCATATTTTTTACTAAATCATACATGGCTACTATCAAAATTGCTTTGTTTAGCGACGCTACCCCAATGAAAGCAAGAGCCGAGTAAGACAAGCGAGGTCCACGAGAAGACGAACTAACCTTGCCCCTCTACCAAAACTCACGATTTTTCTTTGTATGCAGGCACCCCAAAACATCAGATACGGTTACGTACTCATATTTTTCAGGAATACAACTCTCAGAATCATCGCCTATTTACAAGTGCTATCCGCACACGACATCCCCAGCAGCCACAATGACGCAATCAATTATCAGCTATCAGCTAAGATATTTCATTACTCTTCACCTTTATTTCCTGCATTGCATAAGGCTACCTTTCTTCCTTCCGAGACTAAGCACTGTCTCCATCCTGTATTTTCTTGCATTGCATAAGGCTACTTTTTTGCCTTCCGAGACTAAGCACTGTCTCCATCCTGCATTTCCTTATGCAAGACTAAGCACTGTCTCCATCCTGCATTTCCTTGCATTGCATAAGGCTTCCGAGACTAAGCACTGTCTCCATCCTGCATTTCCTTGCATTGCATAAGGCTACTTTTCTGCCTTCCGAGACTAAGCACTGTCTCCATCCTGCATTTCCTTGCATTGCATAAGGCTACTTTTCTGCCTTCCGAGACCAAGCACTGTATCCATCCTGCATTTCCCTGCATTGCATAAGGCTACTTTTCTGCCTTCCGAGACTAAGAACTGTCTCCATCCCGCATTTCCCTGCACTGCATAAGGCTACCTTTCTGCCTTTCGAGGTTAAGCTCTACCTCCATCCTGCATGGCTGAAATATCTCCACCTCTTATTTACATCGGCTGAAATATCGCCAACTTTATTTAAATCTTGCATGGCTGAAACATCGCCAATTTTATTTAAATCCCTCACATGGTTGAAATATCTCCAACTTCATTTAAATTGCTATATCGGCAGAAAGATCGCCAGTTTATATTTAAATCTCTGTCGGCTGAAATATCGCCATTTATATCTATGCATTATATCTGCTGAAATATCGCCAACTTCATTTAACCCGCTATATCGTCTGAAAGATCGCCAGTTTGCATTTAAATCTTTGTCGGCTAAGATATCGCCATTTATATTTATGCTTTACATCGGCTAAAATATCTCCAAATCCTGCATTTCATGGGCTGAAATATCGCGAAATTGTCCAAGGGCGTCATTGTTCGGAGGCATCATTTTCATAGCCCGAGAACGCCATGCCATGGCCTGAGGACCCCCCGCTTTATATTTTGCACATCCTTATTCAAAGGCATCATGGTTCGGAGGCACCATTATCATAGCCCGAGAACGTCATTTCTTAGCCTGCAAATCCTTTATTATACGTTTCATGGCCCAGGACGTCATCCTACCCGTCCAAAGACAGCATTCATGGTCCAACGGGAACTTGCATCACGTTTAAGTTTATGCGTAATATGTTTGTATTGCTCATTCGAAGGTACACCAGCTGGCAACGGCCACTACAGCAGAAGCGGTCTCGCTCCGGTTCCCATAGCCCATCGGCCCCTGACCATCCTTCCCAACCTAAATATTGCGTCCGTCCTTCTCAGAACCTCCATCGGCATATTCCGCCGATGTATCCCGAACTACATATGACCCGATTCCTATAAGACCAGGGATATGTAGGCAGCTCAGGAACCAGAGCTCGGTCAATACTTTTTTTTTTCAAGTCGTTTCTTTCGGTCAAAATTGGCCATCATATCTTTACCCGACAACTCTTTCATCCTTTCTGGGTAAAGAGGGGCAGCTGTTGATACCCAATTTTTCCCTACCTATTTTTTTATACTCAAAATATTCTCAAAATAGCATGTATAAGCATGCCCAAGAGTTTTGGTATTTTTTCCTCATTTTTTAAAGCTTTTTAAAATCATTTTTTATTATTTGTTTTAGCAGTACAAAATCCAATAATTATTCCCAAAACTATCATTTTGGTGAGTAATTTATTTCCATCCTCATATTTACATCAAATTATAATTAAGGTGATTTTTGCATATTTTTTATAAATTTATTTGATATTTCTAAGCTAAAATTGCATAAAATTGCAATTATAGCCTATATTGCGATTAATAGCATTTTACAATTAAAAAATTGCTCCCAGTATTTTTAGATTAACATTTATATATTATTAATTAATTCAGTGCTTGTAATTTGTTTTAAAAATTATTTCAACTATTTTAATTAAATTAAAAAGGGAAAATTGGCTATTTAATATATAGCCCATCTCCATTTCANAAGTGTTTTGGTATTTTTTCCTAATTTTTAAGATTTTTTAAATCGACTTATTGTCCATTTTAGCAATAAAAAAATGTCAGTAATTATTACCAAAGTTTATCGTTTTGGTGAATAACTTATTTTATTCTCATATTTACATCACAATATAATTAAGGTGATTTGTGCATATTTTTTATAAATTTATTTGATATTTCTAAGCTAAAATTGCATAAATTGCAAGTATAGCCTATATTGCGATTAATAGCATTTTACAATTATAAAATTGCTCCCAGTATTTTTACATTGACATTTATATATTATTAATTAATTCAATGCTTTTAATTTGTTTTTAAAATTGTTTCAACTATTTTAATTAAATTAAAAAGGGAAAATTGGCTATTTAATATATAGCCCATTTGCATTTCAATTATAGCCACATTACAGCCCCCAATTTAAACCCAATTTCAACCGGCCCAATTCCTAAAATCAACCCAACCCCTGAACCAATTAAATTACCCGACCGGACCCCCCTTTAAATCACAGCTGTTGATCTGAAAGATCAACGGCCCAAACACACCCTTTCCTTTTTAATTTACCAAACCCCCCACCCCTAATTCATTTCTCCTAACTCGCCGCCCTTGAATCCCCTTCCTCTCCCATTCTCTCTGCAAACCCTGGTCGCCGCCACCCAAGCTAACCCTAATCCCTGCAATTCTCGCCGGTTTCCATGGCTTCTCAGGCCATGAAACCCTCATACTCACCTCCTAACGCTCATGTGTGCTTGGTATTCGAAGGTTTGAGGCTAGACCTCAAAAGTCTCCACCCAGACCTCCGCCGACTTGAGGTTTCCGGCCATCTCCGGCCTGGCTCCGGCACATCTTGGCCTCCTGTGCCTGTTTCCAGTCTTATCCGACTTAGATCGGACATTTTCGAAGCCTTTCTCATTCTAGGGTTCATCTGAAACCCTAGCTGTCGAGGTTTTTTTCCGATTCTCTTCATATCTGTGTGTATTCATGCTTTACTTTGAGTTTTTAAGAGGTTTCCCCAACTTTTCATTAAAATTATTACTTTCAAAGTCACTTCTTTCTTAAGGTTTCTCAAAAATGCTTAAACGTTTTTCCGACTTTTCTTCTCCCTTTCTTGTGTATGTGTGTCTCTGTTATGTTCTTATGTTTCCTTTTTTTACTATGTTTGCCATATTTTGTTCTTCCTTCTACCGTGTTTCTATACTATATTTCTATGCTATGTTTTCACATCTGCTCTCATTGTGTTTCGAATTAATTCCCTTACTCTGTTTGCATTGAACATTCTACTATATCTGCTTGTTTTCTCTTCTTTGCATTTGATTCAAGTCGAAAACCCTAGGATTTGGGGTTTTTGGCGAGTTTGGTTTTGTGTGTTTGGACTAGGGTTCTATTTGAGCCCTGGACCCTCTCAAACTCACTTTGGAATCCATGTACTGAGTTTGAATCCTTTTGTGTATGAATTCTTCTACACTAACACTCTTCTGATTAGCATGACAATCCCTTTTATATGTGTGTTAAAAAATTTCTTCGAAAGGTTTTCCAACTTGTGTTCAAATCAGAATCCTTTTTGGGGGTTAATTGATTACTACTGATTCTTCTTAAGTAAAGCCTCTCTTTGCCTTTTTCTGACTTGGTTCATTCATACAAAATTTTCGATTCTTGATTGCTTGGCTGTCAATTGATTTCCTTTCCTTAATTTGCATGACTCTGTACTGTCAAAACCCTTTCCTTATATAACTATTATGTATTTACCCTTCTTGCATTACTTTGAAAAGTGTTTAATTAACCCCTTTCCTTATTTACCTTGCCGTTTGAAATCAGAATCCCTTAATTAAAGGGAAACCTTGTGTGATTGATTTTCAAATTATTTTCTTACCTATTTCTGCTTCTTTTCTGCACTATAAATACATGACACGATTCTAAATAACACACACACGATTAAGCATACAAAAATCACAACTCTCTTCTAAACCTATACTCTTGTTTCTTGATTGCACTTTGGCTCTCATAAGTCTACTGTTTCTCCTTACTTGCTTCTTTGAACTGGTATGCTCTATGATTAATTTCAGCATCTCTCTAATGTGTTTATTTACAGTCCCTATATCCATGCCTGCCTTCAATTCTCTGCAAAGTTAATTTTAAAGTATCTATATGCTTTTCCTGTTCTTTCTTTGTTTCTTGCTGCTAGTATAATCAATTGCTCCCATACCCCCATTCCCCTATATGTGCTGAGTTAAGGTATGGCCTGGCAGCATCCCAATTGTTGTCCAGGGCTGAACCTGGCCTTCAATAAGGTCTTAACTCCCCAATTCTAAGGCTGACAGGCTAGTCAGGGGTGTGCCAGCATCCCAGTTGCTAGGCATGACCATCAGCCTGCCCTGGCTCCCCCCTAATTCCCTTTCATTGCACTTACACTTACTCCTAGTCTCTAAGTTCTGCCCCCCTCCTATGAGCCTTGCCTTGGGATCTTGAGTTCCCTTTGAACTTGGACATTTGAGGGCTGGCCCTTCCACACTGCACTATAATCTGATTCTGCAATGATATTTGGGGTGTAAGCATTGCCTGGAACTCTTGAAGTTCCTTGGAACTTTGACACATCCTAAATAAGATAAAGGCTTTGGAAAATCCGATCCAGGAAGTTGGTTTAACTCATATTATTAGACTGTGAGTCTGGATTAGGCTGATTAGATGTAGATGTAATCACTGATGTAGTTTTATTATTTCCTCTGATTCATTTGGTCCGTAATAAATTCTGTAATAACTACTGGGGTGTATAGTGAAAAGGGATGGGATTGTATGCATGCCAAAGGGTAGAAATCATGTTTTAGGATATTTACTTTCTAATTCTACATCTCACATAGAAATTCTGTTTATAGGATATTTACTTCCAAATTCTGCATCTCACATAGAAATCATGCTTTAGGAGTTACTACTTTCAAACCTCTGCATCTCACATAGATACCATACCCATAAATCTTTGCTGAAATTCTGCATATCATATAAGATAATATGCCTATAGGACTTCCTGCATTTTGCATATGCACCTGTCACTAGGCAAATCTGCTTATAGGATTTAAAATAACCAATTACATATAGATGACCTGCCTATAGGATCTCTGCATGACAATAAACAGCGGTAGAATCAGTAGCACCTAGAAAGCATGCCCATAGGAGCTATCAACTAAATCTGAATCGCCCACTCGCTCTTAAGTCTAAAATCAGTGGTAATTTTAAACACTCGCAGAGCTTACAACCAACAATTATTTTTGCAATCAGTTTATTCCTCCGTTCTTGAATTAATAGATATCATGCCTATAGGTCCCGTTTAACACACAGCCAAATAGTTAAGTAATTAACCAACTGTCAGTTTTCGACAACTACATCTAAGCAGGACTAATTTGGACTCCCTATCTGGGAAATATGTGGTAAATCAACTTTTCCTACGTTAATTTTAATTAAAGACCTAACCAGTATTTGTCAGTCGTGCTAAATAAGTTGCTTTTTTAAATGAGGAGGCCTATTTGAGCCCTTAATTGCTACCAGTTCCCTTTTAATTGTTTATGTGTTTTGAGATTGTCGCCCTAGCTTTTTAACCTTTTAAACTCTGAAAAGCCTAACTCCCTCCCCTTTTAGGATTAGTAGTCTCAAATGCCTCCGGGACTGATAGGTGGGACGGGTAGTAGCATGCAGTAGGTAACGATACCATTCCGCGCTTAATACCTTAACGGGTGGGGAGGGTAGACATGGAGATTATGATCACACGATAACACCATGCGTACGATTGGCTACCAGTGTTGTGTGGATGATCCATGTGTTTTACAAACCTAGGACCCCTTTCCTTTATGTATCTTTGTTATTATCAATAAAATTCTGCCTTTGTTTCAGCTACCCAAAAACTCTTCTTTAATTTACTGCACTATTCTTGTCTTCTAAATTTTCATTTCTTTTATTTAAATTTTGTACTTGGACGTTTTCTTAAACAAAGTGTGAGACCACTTAGATCTTAATTTCAATATGCTTGTCACGTACCTATTTGTAACCTTTGTGTATAGAATTATTTTTCTGCATTTAAAGTCACAATATAGCATGGCCGGGGACCACACTAGTGGATCTTCAGGGGTGCCTAACACCTTCCCCTCGAGATAATTTCTAGCCCTTACCCGAACTCTGGTTTTCCAATTCAAAACCCTTAGTGTCCTAATGCACTTAATCATTAGGTGGCAACTCTTCAAATCCAAAAACCCAATTCCCAAACGGGAATAGAGTTGTCTTTCCAAATGTCGTAAACCCGATTTCGCGAGAAAAAGGGAGCGTCGACAAGTTTCATGATTGTTTTGTGAAGTTAGTTAAAAGATTGATTTCAAGCATAATGAACCAATGACTGTTTGATTTGGGAGCATTTGATCAAATTATTTATCTATCATTCCATGTTAGGACAATTACAGATTTGGAAGTCAAATGGGAGTCTGTGCGTATGCCTTTGGGCTCTTATTCAAATGGGTTTTGTTTAGTGTTAGTTTGCTGCAAATGAATGTTAATTCCGATGCCTTTTCTTTTGTTCTTTCACACTAAATTAGCTTAGGATGATAGAACATGCTTTGTGTGTTATAGAGTTCCGCATTTGGGCCCAGATCCTCGTTGGCCCGGCTGAGTCCTCGAGGCTTCCTCGTGTAATCTCGACTTTGGGCTGTCCCTCTAGCCCAGTTCCTTTTAAAAGAGATCTTGGTTTTCGGACCAAGGTCAAGGGTTGAATCCATTTCCCCAAGCCCACTGGTAAATAAGGCATCACGTTCATATGGATTGGAACAATGCAAATAGAATATCGCTTGTTGGGAGTCATTTTGCTTTTAAGTGGATCATGACCGTAGTTTAACTGAGGAGAGCCATAATAGGTGAACGATTAGTTTATGGCCCTCAATATTTTGATCGGATTTTAGACAAATAGATTCAAGGTGTGCCATGCCAAACAAAATTTCAAATGCATGGCCCTCATTTAATTAGTCTTGTTTATCCTTAGAAATCGAGGCGTGCCATTTAGCGAATTTTCATGGCCCTCGCAAAGTTGCAAACGCGCAGTTGCTTTAGGCGCGCTATTCTAAAAATTACTTTCCTAAACTCGGGTGCGCACTTATGTGACCCAAATCCAAATCTCAACAATGTTAGATGAAATATGTCGAGAGCCGCGGGTGCATTTATGTGATGTGGTTCAAAACGTATTTTAAATGACGTTGCAATTTTTCCTTAAAAAATAATTAAAAGCGGTTATAAAGTTAAAATTGAACCATAGGCTAAAACATGTATTAAAATCAGATAATGGGCCAATTATGATAGTTTAAGCGACCGTGCTAGAACCACGGAATCCGGGGGTGCCTAACACCTTCCCTCGGGTTAACAGAATTCCTTACTCAAAATTTCTGGTTCGCAGACTTCAAAAGGAAAGTAAAAATTTTCCTCGATTTGGGATTTAAAATAAACCGGTGACTTGGGAAACCAGAAAACAAACCATCCCAAGTGGCAACTCTGAACAAAAATAAATAAATAATCCCATTTCGAATAATGTCACTTAAATTGGAAAAACTCCCTTATATACTACCTTTCGGGCTGGTGTGTAAAATAGGAGGTGTGACAACCCTTCGTGCATTAACTCTCATCCTCACCATATAAACAAAATAAGCGGCATGGATCACCCTTCGTGCATTAACACTCACATATCATGGACCGACATTACCCTTCGTGCGTTAACTCACTCACAAAACAATGCACGACATCACCCTTCGTGCTTTAACACTCTTCCTCACCGAAACAATGAACAATAACAATAGAGAGATAGAAATATCAAGAACCAGTCTTACTTCAACATTTAGTTCCACAATACCAACCTCAACATTGAGTCAATACTCAATCAATACCAAATTCCGTAAAACATGATAAGAGATGCTCAACATAACGAATAGCTAGTCTAAGCATGAATAATATGATCAAAGAATACAACAGCTTTTAGAATAAGATTCACTCGCATGCTATGACTTGACAACAACGCATAGGTGCTCGTCACCTCACCTATACGTTGTACTCAACATCCGAACACGTAGCAAATAGGCAAATAATACCTAATCCTCAAGCCAAGGTTAACCACGACATTTACCTCGCTTCAATGGCCAAACTCAAGCTCAATCACAACTTTTCCCTTCACACAAGCCTCCGGACCAATAGAATCTAGCATTTTACCAACCAAAGAATTCTAGTAAAGCCTTGGGACGATCTCTTCACGATTGCAAAGAATTCAATTTATGCCATTTTTGAAAAAGTCAACAAAAGTCAAGACCCGGGCCCGCTTGGTCCAAACCCTAAATTCAAACCAAAACTCGATTACCCATTCACCCCCGAGCCAAGTTATATAATTGGTTTTGGAATCCGACCTCAATTTGAGGTCTAAATCTTCAAATTTTGAAATCCCTAGTTTTTACCAAAAACAACCAATTTCACCATGAAAACCTTAGATATTTGGTTGAATCTTATGAAAAAGTAGTGAAAGATTGAAAGAATTTAATTTAGGATCACTTATCAATGATTTGGGGAAGAAAAGTTCTTTGGGAAATCGGCTCTTGTGGTTTAGGTTTTGAAAATTTGGGAAATGAATCAAAAATCCCGTCAAAGTCATCGTTTGTTCAGCTGCAGATATCGCATTTGCGAACAAAACTTCGCATGTGCGAATGAATAGCGTTTTTGCAATTGCCATAAATGGTTCGCAATTGCGAATGAACAGTGTTTTCGTAATTTCCATAAAAGGTTCGCAATTGCGAATGAACAGTGTCGCACCAGAAACCAGCAAAACCCAAACTTCTCCGAAATGATCCGAAACCACCCCGAAACTCATCCGGAACCTCCCGGACACAAACCATATATGAATTTCAATCATAAAACATGCTACGGACCTACTCGCGCACTCAAAACACTGAAAAGAGTTCGTCTTAACCCGATATTAACCATGGTCAAACTCCAAAATTTCTTAACTTTAATAGTCTCTCAACCAAAGATCAAAAAATACACCCAAGCCCCTCGGAACTCCAAACCAAAAGTGCACACAAGTCTAAAAATATCATATGAACTTGCTCGCATGATCAAATCGCCAAAATAATACCTAGAACTACGAATTGAATACCAAATCAAATGAAGTTTTCAAGAAAGCTTTGAAATATCTATTTTTACCACCAGACGTCTGAATAACGTCAAACCGACTCCGTTCCCAATTTCTCAAATAAGTCAAAAATATTATATTGAACCTATACCGGACTCCGAAACCAAAATATAGACCCGATACCAACGAGATCAAACATCAATAATTTCTTAAAAACAAATAAATTTTCGGACTTTCAATTTTCAGCAAAAAACTCATAACTCGGGCTAGGGACCTCCGAATCCGATTTCGGGCATACGCCCAGGTCTCATATTTCGATACGGACCCAACGGGAGTGTCAAAATATGAGTTCGGGTCTGTTTACCAAAAGTGTTAACCGAAGTCAACTGAAATGAGGCTTTTAAGCAAAATTCATTATTTTATCAACTTTCAACATAAAAGCTTTCCAGAAACACGTCCGAACTGCGTGTGCAAATGTAGGAGGGATAAAATGAGGTTTTTAAGGCCACGAAACACAGAATTTGATTTTAATTCATAAGATGACCTATCGGGTCATCACATTTGTCTTTCAGCCGGTCGCAGATAAATTAGAATGGCAACGAAACCCAGAAAATAGAGACAAAGAGCAGTGAAACCCTTAACCGCAAGATGATAAAATACGAGGTATGGTGAGTGTGAAATAGATGAGAGTTTTGGGTAAAGTCCATCCAAAGGGAAAAAAGAAAAAAAGAGGGGGTTTATATGGCATGTCAAACAAATAAGCAATCAATTGCATGTAAGAGATCAAAATTAGGGCAAATAATTTGTAAATACTAGTTCAATACAAATCAGCCGAATAGGTAGTAGGGCCAAATGAATAAGCTTGTAAAGGAGGATATTACTTCCTTTAGATGTTTTTAACACATATTTGAGCTCAATCCATCTTTTGAACCAAAGACTTGACCTAAATCTCTCTGTTATTCTCATAAACGGACGAGTACCAGTGAAAGAGGCACACTAAAGGTAAGCAATTATCTAAGATGAGAAAAAGGAAATATAAAGAGGTAAAAATCTTTAAGTCGGCTGGGTTTTTGGGTGAGGCTAAGATATCGACTGGGAGATGAGGGAAACAAGGGTGACTATCTCAGAGAAATGAGAGAAGGATTTTGAGGTTAGGTTTTATTTGAAAAGCGATGAGGGGTTTTGGGCCGTTGTATGAGAAGGATCGGACGATTGACGTTTTAAGAGGTCAACCGGATCAGTCAGATAGGTTATAAGGAGCTAGAGGTCTTGGATAGGGTTGAATATGTGATGAACCGATAGGTAATTTTGAGTTTTAGAACTTATTTCCATGTTTCGAGACCTCGATTAGTTCCATTTTGTATTTCTCGTCTTGCGTGCGCAGTTCATGTCTTTTTTTCAAAAAGATTTTATGTGAAAATTGAAGAAAATATGAATTTTAGCTTTAAAATGACTTGAGTTGACTACGGTCAATATTTTATGTAAACGACCCCGGATCGGTATTTTGACTATCCCAGTGGGTCCAATCGTGAATTTGGACTTAGGTATATGCCTGGAATTTAATTCGGAAGTTCCTATATTGATTTGACGTGATTTGTTGAAAACTAGTAATCTGAAGGTTTAAAGATTTCCGAGGTATGACCATAGGTTGACTTTATGGCTACCAGGTTTGTATTTCGGTTAAGTAACTTGGTATAGGTTCATTCTACTATTTAAAACTTTTCTGCAAAATTTGGTGCAAAACGGAGTTGATTTGATTGGATTCGGACGCTCGATTGTGAATTTTGAAGTTCTTGAGCTTCTTTGAAAATTTCATATTATTTGATGTTCGATTCATAGTTCTAGGTGTTATTTTGGTGTTTTAATGGTGCGAGCGAGTTCGTATGATGTAATTATATTTGTGTGTATGTTTGGTTTAGAGCCCGAGGGGCTCAGGAGAGTTTTGGACGTGTTTCAGATGAGTTTGAATAGTGCTAAGGTTGATGGTGCAATGCCATATCTAGTGTCTGATGCAGATCTCGCATTTGCGAGGTCTTGCTCGTTTTTGCGTATAAATGTCCGCATTTGTGAGCAGGTCCTGGGATTCGGTAACCTCGCATTTGCGAGGAAAATGTTTGCAATTGCGAACTGCTCAGGATTGTTTTTGCGATTATTTGGTCGCATTTGCAGTGCCTGGCAATAATAGGGCATCTTCGCATTTGCGAAGCTGTAATTGCGAAGGAGAGATCTTCGCATTTGCGATCTCCTTGTCGAAATTGCGACTTCTGGACTTCTGTAGAAAAGTTTGCATTTGAGACCCTTGTCTTGCATTTGCGATGTTCTCAATTGCGAACAAGACTTCACAATTGTGACATCTGCAACTGGGTAAAAGAAGGAAAAATCGGGACTTAGCCCATTTTACACAATTTCTCAACCCTAAACACTCTAGATGTGATTTTCCAAGAGGCCTTTCTTCCCAAATTCATTGTTAAATGACTTTAATCTATTCCTTTTCAATTCCCATTAGTTTTCATTAGGTTTCAACATCAAACTCAGGATTTCCATGGTAGAAATTAGGGATTTGGGTAGAATTGGGAATTTTTTAAAAATTGGTATTCAGACCACAAATTGAGGTTGGATTTCGAAACAAATTATATAACCGGGTTCGGGTTTTGGTCCGAACCTCGGGTTTTGACCAAGCGGGCCCGGGGTTGGCTTTTGTTGATTTTTTCAAAATTGATCAAAATTGAACCTCTTTTATTAATGGATAGATTCTAAAGCCTAGTTTGAATTATTTGAACTATATTTGGTTAGATTTGATTGGCTTGAAGGCTAATTCTAGAGGAAAAGTCACAGTTGAGCATTGATTTGGTTGCGAAGTGAGGTAAGTGTCGTGGTTAATCTTGACTTGACGGATTAAGACTTGTTGGTCTATTTGTTACGTGTTTTATATGTCGGGACAACGTATATATGACGAGTATCTACGTGTTGTCATTGGATTAAAGCCGGGTGAAAATTATTTCTTTGTATTAAATTGTTTTGTTAATCATGTTATCCATGCTTAGGTTAGATTATTACTTCTTTGAATTATTCATTTCATATTTATTTTTGATTTTCAAAGAAGTTGTATATTTTGAAAGTTGAGTTTGATATGGTGGCAATATATTTTGAGTGAAATAGTTTCGCATCTTGATTTTTATTATTCGGATTTGAATTATTGGTTGGTGAGAAAGAGAGAGAAGCACGAAGGGTGTTGTCGTGCCTTATTTGAATTCAATATCATATATTGAGATATTTGAGAGTAAAATCACGAAGGCTGATGTCGTGCCAGTGAGTAAAAGCACGAAGGGTGATGTCGTTCCATTATGTTCATGAAAATACATGCTGAGGACAAGAGTAAAAGCATGAAGGGTGATGCCGTGACATCCATACTCATATCATTTCTTTATTTGATTTACGGTTTGGTGATTTACTTGGTCATTTTGTTGCTTAATTCAGAGGATGTTATTTCGGGATATCATACGTGCCGTTTTTATGATATTCTCCCCTTTCGCATGCCTCCTCCCAGTTAATATTTTATCATTCTTGTTATTTTGCTGCTTTATATATATTTGTACAAGGTTTTTATGTAGGTGTCTTGTCATAGCCTCGTCAATACCTCGTCGAGGTTAGGCTCGGCACTTACGAAGTACATTGAGTTGGTTGTATTCATACTACACTTCTGCGCTTCTTCTGTAGACACTGCTATCGATCCCAGTGGTGCTTAGAGGTGCGTCGGTTGACATCACTTTCATATAGAGACTCGAGGTAGATTTGCTAGCGCTCGCAGACTTTGAAGTCCCCTTCCATTTCCTACTTTACTTCTATTGTTTATCTCTTTCGAACAGCTATATTTATTTCAAACTATGTTTGTAGACTTCTTGTTGCTCGTGTGCTCGTGACACTGGATTTCTGGAAGTAGTTAGTATCACATGGTTTATATTCGTACTGTATTAGATTTGGCATCTATTTCTCGTTGAATATCGTTTTTTGTTTTTAATTGTTAAAATTGGTTAATTACTTATTCCACATAAGCTTGCCTAGCAAGTGGATGTTAGGCGCCATCACGAGCCCGAGGTTGGGATTTCGGGTCCTGACGAGTTGGTATCAGAGCACTAGGTTGCTTAGGTTTCATGATACATGAGCAAGCTTAGTAGAATTTTAAGGATCGGTATGGAGACGTCTGTACTTATCCTCTAGATGCTATGAAGTTTTAGAAAAATTTCACTTCTTTCTTTACATATCGTATGATTTTATTCTATCATTAATTTTTGAATAATTCCATTCTTGCTCTCTCGCAGATGGTGAGAACACGCACAACCTACAGCCAGACAGCAGCCCGAGCCCCCTGTTGCAGCCACAATAAGGGTAGAGGCTGAGTCCGAGGTCAGGCCAGATTCTGAGGTAGAGGTAGAGCTTAGCCCAGAACTCGAGCAGCAGCACCAATATTGGAGCCTCAAATTTACCATGAGGATGAGATCCCAACATAGACTGCACCAGTCGGACCTACTCAGGTCCCAAAGGAATTTATAGCCACCCCCGTGCTTTAGGACGCTCTAGTCCGTTTAGTAAGCCTTATGGAGAGTGTGGCTCTAACCAATACATTTTCGGTGGCACTAGCCGTCTCTCAGGCTGGGAGAGGAGCACAGATTTCTGCTATTCACACTCCGAGGTAGTTCAGTTTGTTGTTGTTGCACAGACCACGGAGAGGCCTGCGATGTCTTATAAGGGATTGATGAGGTTGGATAAGTTCACCAAGCGCTTTCTTGTTCATTTTAGCGGTACACCTTGTGATAACCCACAAGATTACTTGGATCGTTGCCATGAGGTGTTGTGCAACATGGGTATTGTTGAGACCAATGGGATTGACTTTGCAGTGTTCTAGATGACCGGTTATGCTAAGAGATGGTGGCAAGATTATGTGCTGACCAATCCAGCTGGTTCACCTTCACTTACCTGGGATCAGTTTTCGCTGTTGTTTCTGGAGACGTTTATTCCTTTCACTCTGAGAGAGGAGTACCGCATGTAGTTTGAGCTCCTTCAGCAAGGTAGCATAACTGTTACTCAGTATGAGACCCGTTTTGTGGACCTAGCTCACCATCCAGTTATCTTACTCCCGACTGAGAGGGGAAGTTAAGGAGATTCATTGATGGACTTACTTTCAGTATTAGGCTACAAATGGCTAATGGGGCCGGAGATGATATTCCTTTCCAGAGGGCCATAGAGATTGTTAGACGGATCGAGATGATTTGTGGTCAGGATAAAGGGGCGGTATTTGGGAAGAGGCCTCGTCATTCCGGTAGTTTTAGTGGTGCCTCGTCTGGTGGCAGGGGTTCATTTGGTAGGGGCTATCCTCCCAAGCCATTTCAGTCAGCACTTCAGGCATTCCACGGTGCTTTGGGTAGTCGTGGTTCATACGTGCCTCATCATGAGCAGCCAGCCTACAGTTCACCATCAGCGCCTATTAGTGCACCTCTGATCTATAGTTATCAGGGTGGTTATTCAGGTCGATAAGGTCAGTTCCAAGGTCAGCAGTCACATCATCCGGGGGCTTGTTATACTTGTGGAGATCCGAGGCACGTTGCTAGATTTTGCCCTAGGTCACAGGGCGGCATGCCACAACAGAGTTCTCGTACCATGGTTCCGGCACCGGTTGCTTCACCGCCTGCGCAGCCAGCTAGAGGCAGGGGGAGGGGGTTCAGGCTGCTAGAGGTATAGGTTAGGCCATTAGAGGTGGAGGCCAGCCAACTAGAGGCAGTCCGAGAGGCGGAGGACAGGGTGGTGGGGCCCAGCCCTATTTTTATGCATTACCAGCTAGACTTGAGGCTGAGTCATCTGACGCCGTCATCACATGTATTATTCCAATTTGCCATAGAGATGCTTTAGTTCTATTTGATACGGGCTCTACTTATTCCTATGTGTCATCCTATTTTGCTTCATATCTAGTTATGCCTCGTGATTCTTTTAGTGCTCCTGTATATGTGTCCACGTCTGTGGGAGATTCTATTGTTGTAGATCTGGTTTATCGCTCGTGTGTGGTTTCTATTGGGAGTCCTAAGACTACTGTGGGTCTTCTACTTCTTGATATGGCGGACTTTGATGTTATTTTGGGCATGAATTGGTTGTCACTTTATCATAATATATTGGACTGCCATGCCAAGACAATGACCTTAGCCATACCGGGGTTGCCTCGACGTATGGTCAAGAAGGATTCTTCTTTTACATCATTAAGACTGCGAGGCATCATTGTTTTTGACATTGGAATCAAATCAAGACTGTGAAAATAGAAGAGAAAAATAATTGTGGTTGATCCAAACCCCTAAACATGATTAATATTTATCATTTTGAAACTTGCAATTATTTGCGAGTTTTTTATTTATAACCCAAACGTTTGGATATTGTTTATATTACTCTTTAAGAGGTTGTTACATTAATATGGGGTACACATATAATGCGCGTACATTAATATTAGTCAAGCTAAAACGAATAAATATTATTCTAAATTTGAAGGTATAGAAAAAAAACACCCCAACTAAATCTTCTAAGGCCATCTCCAACGCTGCTGCATTTTGTTAAAATGCAGTCATTTTTTGTAGGAATTTGGCTCCGATGCTCCCCCATTTTTTGCTGCAAAATGGGAGATGGATAGTGTTACTCCAAAACACTATTCATCTCCTCCATTACTATTCTCTATTACTTTATTATTTTTTTTATTATTTAACTATTTTAATTTATCTCTCTATATATACCTAATTATGTTTATGTAATATCTTTATAATATTAATTTTACATCTTAACTTTGGCGTATAATTTTGATAAATTAATTTTCGTGAATTTATTATTTCGATGTAAAACTGTAAGTTAATTTTATTATGAGTTATAATTGTACAAAAAATATATAATCATCTCAAAAAAATAATAGTGCAAGTATAAAATATTAGATGTTGCTAAAATTGAAAAGTGAAAATTAAAAATACATTAAATGAAAATACATTAAAATTGGAAATGCATTAAAATAGAAACTGTGGTAAATAGCATAATAACTTAGTAGGGACCTATGTCATTTCCAGATACACCAAAATCATTATAGTATTGAGTGAATGGGCCGAGGATTGTTGTGATTGCGACTGTGAAAATTGTTTACTTCTTTTATACATTATTCGTTGTTGTTCTAGTCGCAAAAATTGACGACGAGTTGAATCGACAATAGAATCCACATCGATCATTAAAATTTTATTTTCTTCTTTCAATTTTTTTAGTCTTAGTTTTTTCTTTTTGAACGGTCAATAATGACATTAATATTTTTGAGTCATCATATTCATTTTCCGATCTTGCTGCAGGTATTGCTCCTCCCGCCCATTATGTTATTTAAGAAAAAGAATATGATATGGGTTATTATTTAGCTGACAGTATATATCCAAAATGGTCAACTTTTGTGCAAACTATTCGCGACCCACATTCGCCACAGAAGAAATATTTCGCGTTGAAACAAGAATCATGTCGAAAAGATGTTGAACGTGCATTCGGAGTTTTGGAAGCTCGTTTTACAATTGTTGCAGGACCATCATATTTTTGGAGAAAAGAAGTGCTATATGATATAATAACTAAATGTATTATACTGCACAACATGATAATCGATGAATAGTGTGATCTTAATGCACCAATTCAAGATGATTGGGAATGTCCACCTCCAACGGTAAAAATGATAGTAGACAAGTATCGCAGATTTGAACAATTTTTAGCTCGATAAAAAAGAATTAAGGATAAAGATGCTTATTTTGCACTTCGTAATGCATTAATATATCATTTATGGGAGTATACTAGAGGTGAAAGTTGAATATTTAATGAATTTTACGAAAATGTAATATATATATATATATATATATATATATATATATATATATATATATATATATATATATATGTGTGTGTGTGTGTGTGTGTGTGTGTGTGTGTGTGTGTGTGAGTGTGAGTGTGTGTGTGTGTGTGTATTTAATTATCTTGTATCTCATTTGTTTTACTTTTAATTGAATATACGTTAATATATATATATATATATATAATCTATAGTATTTGCTTAGAAATTATATTATTTAAAAATTTATGGTATAAAATAATTTTATATTAAATTATATGGGATTTTAAAGTTGCAATCTTTGTAGTTAATTGCTATTTGGGTTTTTCTTCGTATACCTCTGTTCTTCCTCCCTTTTTTCCCCTTTGGTTGCCCTTTCTATTTTTGCAGGTATTCACTACTGGATCAGAGAGTGCGGCGGACGTCAAAATCGGTTGGAAGTAGCAGGAAATTGACTAAGGTTACTACGGCAGTGCGGCCTTGACATTTATGACGATTCACCCAGGTTTCGCACTAATCGGGAGTTGGTGCCTCCCGTTCTTCATTTATTATCTCTGTCTCCCTCGTTTGTATCCAACTAGCTTGCGTTAGTTTAAGACTAATTTTTGATTGCCTATAATTCATCTGCCTGGGTATTTTTCTTGCTAGTATCTGTTTAGGGGCTTCTAGACTGTAATTTGATTTCTTAGTAGATGTTCTGTTGGCCTTCTTTTAGATATCTATTGCTATCACGAGTTTAATTATTGCTTGTCTGTTTGTCTTATCCATACGCATTTATAGTGGTTAGAGTTGTAAGTGTTAGTCCTACCTCATTTAGTTTAATCCTTTGTCAGTTTAGCGACAGTTCTAGCATAATTTTTCGTAGATTATAGTGGATAGGGTGAGTGGTGGTGGAATAAGGTCATGTCCTCGGGTAGGGAGGGTGGAGGGGGAGGTGGCAAGGGAGTCTTTAGGCTGAGAGTGGGGCCCTGGAGCATAGGAACTTTGACGGGGAAGTCTATAGAGTTAGTAAAGATCCTCCAGAAGAGGAAGATCAACATAGCTTGTGTCCAGGAGACTAGATGGGTGTGTTCGAAGGCTCGAGATGCTGATGGATTTAAATTGTAGGTCTCAGGACGTGAGAGAGGTGAGAACGGGGTAGGTATCTTAGTTGACAGGCATCTTAGGGAGCTAGTGGTAGAAGTTAGGAGGGTCAACGACAAGCTGATGGCTATTAAGCTGGTTGTGAGAGGGTCTACTTTAAATGTGATTAGTGCTTACACGCATCAAGTGGGTTTGGACAAGGGGATTAAGAGGCGCTTCTAGGAAGAATTTGATGGGTTGGTACTTGGCATTCCGCTCACCGAGAAGTTATTCATAAGAGGTGACTTCAATGGTCATATTGGGGCAACATCTGGGGGTATGACGGTGTGCATGGCAGCTTTGTCTTTGGAGTTAGGAACGAAGGAGGTACTGCGATGTTGGATTGTGCTAAAGCCTTTGATTTGGTGATTGCCAACTCGTGTTTCCGAAAAGGGAGGAGCACTTGGTTACATTCTGGAGTTTGTTGGCCAAGACTCAAATTGATTATCTACTCCTCCAGAAGTGCGATAGGAGTCTGTGCATGGATTGCAATGTTATACCCAGTGAGAATCTCACGACTCAGCATAGATTATTGGTGATGGACTCAGAGATCGTGATGAATAGAAGGAAGAGGGTCGTGTATGGTCAATCCAAGATCAGGTGGGGTGCTTTGACTACTGACAAAGCGTAGGAGTTGGGGGGGAGGTTGTTGGCTATGGGAGCCTGGAGGAGCAGTGGGGAGGCGAGCTGTATGTGGACCACGACAATGGAGTGTATTAGAGTAGTTGCGAGAGAAGTTTTAGGGGTCTCGAAGGGTTTCTCTGGCGGCCACAAAGGTGACTGGTGGTGGAGTGAGGAGGTATAAGAGGGAGCGGAAGCTAAGCATGCGACATACTTGACGCTTATAGATAGCATGGACGAGGAGGCGAAGAGGAAGAACATGGAGGGGTATAGGAGGGCTACAAATGAGGCGAAGTTAGCGGTTACTGTGGTAAAGACTGCGGTGTTTGGGCGTTTGTATGAAGAGCTTGGGGCCAAAAGTGGGGAAAAGAAGCTATACAGGCTAGCCAAGGTGAGAGAGAGGAAGTCCCGTGATCTGGATCAAGTTAAGTGTATCAAAGATGAGGAAGGTAGAATTTTGATGGAAGAGGCTCAAATTAGACGAAGATGGCAGACATATTTTCATAACTCCTGAACGAAGAGAGTGATAGGCACATTGTGTTAGGCGACTTGGAGCACTCCAAGATGAGCCGAGATTTCGGGTATTATAGGTGCATAAGTGTATAGGAGGTTGAGGGGGTTATGCGTAAAATGCACTAGAGTAGAGCTCCCGGGCTAGATGAAATACCTGTGGAATTTTGGAAGAAAGCGGCTAGGGCAGGTTTGGAGTGGCTCACTAGGCTGTTCAACGTCATTTATAGGATGAAGAAGATGCCCAATGAATGAAGGTGGAGTACGATGATTCCTCTATATAAAAACAAGGGCGATATCCAAAGTTGCAATAATAATAGGGGGATTAAGCTACTAAGATATACCATGAAAGAATGGGAGGGGGTGGTTGAAGTGAGGGTGAGGACCAGTGTGTCCATTTCTGAGAATCAGTTCAGTTTCATGTCAGGGCGTTCGACTATGGAAGCCATTCACGTTGTAAGGAGATTGGTAGAGCGGTATAGGAAGATGAAGAAGGACTTACACATGGTGTTCGTTGACCTAGAGAAAGCATATGACACAGTCCAGTGTGTCCCAGTAGCCTACATTATGGTGATTAAGGACATGTATGATGAAGCTAAGACTCGGGTTAGGGCAGCGGAAGGAAACTCGAACACTTTCCGATTGTGACGGGACTGCACCAGGGATCAGCTCTTAGTCCATTCGTATTTTCCTTGGCGATGGACGCATTGCCGAGATACATTCAAGGTGAAGTGACATGATGTATGTTATTTGCGGATGACATAGTTTTAATTGACGAGAAGCGGGGTGCTATTAACGAGAGGCTGGAGGTTTGAAGACAGACCCTAGAGTCGAAGGGTTTCAAGTTGAGCAAGACCAAGACGGAATACATGGAGTGCAAGTTCAGCAACAATACCCAGGAAGGGATATGGAGGTGAGGCTTGATACGCAAGTCATCCCCAATAGAGGTAGTTTCAAGTATCTTGGATCTATAATACAAGGTAAGGGGGAGATTGATGAAAATGTCACACATCGCATCAGAGCAGGATGGATGAAGTGGAGGCTCGCTTCCGGTGTCTTATGTGATAAGAATGTGCCGCTGAGACTTAAAGTTAAGTTCTATAAGGTTGTAGTTAGACCGACTATGTTGTATGGAGCAGAGTGTTGGCCGGTCAATAACTCTCATACCCAGAAGCTAAAAGTAGTTGAGATGAGGATGTTGAGGTGGATGTGTGGGCATACCCGGTTGGATGTAGGAATGAAGTTATTCAGGAAATGGTGGGAGTGGCCCCTGTGGAGGATAAGATCCGGGATGCGAGGTTGAGATGGTTTGGGGTATGTTAAGAAGAGAAGTATAGAAGCCCTAGTTAGAAGGTGCGAGCGCTTAGCCTTGGTGGGCAGCAGGAGGAGTTGAGGTAGGCCTAAGAAGTCTTGGGAGAGGTTATTAGGCAGGACATGGCGCAGCTGGAGCTGACTAAGGACATGGCCCTAGACAGGAGGGTGTGGAGGTCAAAGATTAGGGTAGAAGGTTCGTAGGTAGTCGAGCGTTTCTCTTTGTCTTACTCAGTTCGCTAGCATTAGTGTTAGTATGATATCTTTTATTCATAGATGGCTATTACTACCTAGAGTTTTGACTGCATTCTTGGTTTCGATCTTATTTCATCTTGCATTTATTCCTTCTTGTTACAATTACTTTTCTTTTTTAGTCGTTCAGTAGTCGAGGGTCTATCGGAAACAACCTCTCTGCCCTTCCAGGGGTAGGGGTAAGGCTGCATACATCTTACCCTTTCCAAATCCCACTCGTGAAAAACTACTGAGTTTGTTGTTGTTGTTATTGTTAAATTATATGTGATGAATATGTAAAAAAGAAAAAAAAATAGAATTTTTTTAACTGAAATAAGAAAAGAATTTAAATAAAAGATAATAGTATAATATTAAAGATAGGGAAGAATATAAAATGAAATATTTTTTTGGAGTAAAAAAATAAAGTAATGATTGAAGTAATTTTACTTTATTTTGGAGTTCAATCAATTTTGAAATAGAAAATGAAGGCAAGGGTTGGAGATGGCACGAAGCATTGCCACAAAAGCAACCGAGCCTCTTAAACCCTAAACATACCAGAACACGGCCTTTCCAAATTCCACTCGTGGAAAACTACTGAGTTTGTTGTTGTTGTTATTGTTAAATTATATGTGATGAATATGTAAAAAAGAAAAAAAGATAGAATTTTTTTAACTGAAATAAGAAAATAATTTAAATAGGGAAGAATATAAAATAAAATATTTTTTTTGGAGTAAAAAAATAAAGTAATGATTGAAGTAATTTTACTTTATTTTGGAGTTCAGTCAATTTTAAAATAGAAAATGAAGGTCGGAGATGGCACGAAGCATTGCTACAAAAGCAACCGAGCCTCTTAAACCCTAAACATATCACAACACGGCCTTCCCCCCCCTCCCCCTCCCCCCCTTTACTTCACATTCCACAAAACCCAATCCTACTGATAACACTTACCCAACTGGGCCGCACACTCACTCACAAAAGAAACATTCACATCCTCCATTATTCTCTCACATATATATACAAACTCCAAACAGAAGCAAAAGAAAAATCAGGGCAACCCAACCTCCATTATTTCGCCAACTCCATCCAAAAACTCAACTACTTTTACGTTTCTTGATTTCACGTTAACCATGCCGGGACCCCATCTGAACGGAGCATATTACGGCCCATCAATTCCGCCGCCGTCCAAAACCTACCACCGCCCAGGCCACGGCGGCGGGTGCTGCTGCAACCCATTCAGCTGCTGCTGCGGCTGTTTTTTCAACTGCATCTGCACTTGCATCTTCCAGATACTCTGCACTCTTTTGGTCATTGTTGGTGTCGTAGCCTTTGTCCTCTGGTTTATCCTCAGACCCAACAAAGTCAATTTCCACGTCGCTGACGCCTCACTTACCCAATTCGATCTCTCCACAAAAAACAATACCCTTTACTACGATCTTGTTCTCAATGTCTCCATAAGAAACCCCAACAAACGAATTGGGATTTACTATGATTCCATTGAAGCTAGGGCTTTGTTTCATGGCCAGAATTTCTCCAGTACAAATCTTGAACCGTTTTATCAGGGTCACAAGAATACAACAGATCTGAAAATAGTGTTCAAGGGTCAGAATTTGATTACGCTAGGGGATAAAGAGAAATCCGATTACAATGGGGAGAAGGATTCTGGGGTTTATGCAATTGGGGTGAAGCTTTACATGCGGATTAGGCTCAAGTTTTGGTGGATCAAAACCAAGAAAATTAAGCCGATGATTATGTGTGATTTGAAGGTTCCGTTCAAGTCTAATAGTACAACATCTTCTGGCACTACTTTTGAGAGAACCCAATGCCATCTTGATTGGTGATCTTACTTCTACTTTGGTAGTATTGTTGATCTTGGAGTTTATTTCTTTTTCTTTTTAATTTTTTTATCTCTCGATATTCTTTGGATATTAGGGGATATATTCTTCAAATTGGGCTATTTTCCCTTTTTCTAGTATTGTTTTTGGACTATTGAAATACTATTCATCCACAGACAACGGTATGATCTTGCTTTTTGGATATTTGTTTGTGAATAAATAATTATTTCTTTTAATTTTGTCTCGTTTTTTGTTTTTGTTTTTGCGTTTCTTTCTAAATATTTTGGTATGAGTGGATGCTTGCTTTTGTTAATTCAATTTGGAGATCTAAGTGGATTAAGAAGATAATTAATTGTTTATCCAAATAAAAAGTTGACCTGTTCCTTTCAAATTAAGTCTTCACATAATTAATGGTCAAGTTGTACATTTCTGAGTAATATTCCCGTTACAAAGAGGTCCCTCGGAACTAACTATTGATTCTCTCTGTGTTTAAATTTTGAATTTGAATTGTGCTTTCGTTTTTATTTTGATTTTGACTTCTTTTAAAAAAAATTAAAATAGCAGCAGAATATAGTACTGTTATTGTTTTCCACGTGTTCGATTTACTTCATCTTCTTAAAAGTTCATTGTCTTCCCTTCTTAAATTGTACCAAAATTTGTCACCTTTCTAAAATGATTACTTTTGCAGTTCAGCAAAAAGTAAAGAATAACTTTAGGGGTCATTTGATTCATATTAACAAATTTATGCAAAATTATTCAAACCATGTTATGACTTAAGAATAATCAAAAGGTCTCTAAGAACAGACAAAAAGTCCAGAATTTCCACACAAACTCTTTGAGATCTCGAAAAGTTGTATGCAATTCAGAAACATGAAACATTATTTTGTCAGAAACCAACTATTATTCCTTAATACTACTCCCGTTATTTTAATTTATGTGAGCTTATTTTCTTTTTAAGCAGTGTAAAAGAGAATAATTTATTCTCTATTTGAAAATAATTTACCTTTATGCAATGGTTTATAGCCACACAATATAGTAGTATATATATATATATATATATATATATATATATATATATATATATATATATATATATATATTTTACACCACAAATTTAAAAAAAAAAAATTGAAACTCTGTTCCCAATCAAATAGGTTCCGATAAATTAAAATATGGAAGGAGTATAAGTTTGGGTTCACCTAATAGCACCAATCTAAGGTCCCGTTTTGCCAAAATAAATTTGTGATTTATTTTCAAAACTCATGTTTGGCCATAAATTTTGCCCACATTTTGGCAAAATTCCAAATCCCAAACCTCAAATCCCAAAATAACCTTAATTGCTGATTTTGGGCTAAAATTTCAAAACTTGGGAATTATATACATATTTTTTCAAAATAAAGTTGGAAAATATATTTTAAAAATATTTTCATCTTCAACCAAACTTCACCTAAATCAGATTTTTTAAAATAAATTGGAATGTATGGCCAAACGTTAGCTAAAAGTCAATTTCAATATCTGCAGGGATATAGCTAGGTTAACTCTTACAAAGCAAAAGAAACAACGTGGCATTTGATTTAGCAATATGGAATTAAAGTACTCGCGTCAAGGTTATTCAATGACTGACGTCAAGATATTGGCATTATCTATGTTCAACTCAAGATACGGGCATATTAGTTATGTGGAATATCAGGTGATTATACTTTGGGTTAAGATTGTGACTTGATTTAGCTTGTTCGGGCTTTATATAATGTATTGATGCGAGATTCGAGGTCTTATGATGAGTTTTAGTTGTTGAGGATTGGGTTCTAATATTTATAGGCTAAGGATGAAGTAAGATATCCAGTTAAGTATGGTGAGCTCATGTAGTGATTCGATAGCTATGGGACGACTTCTGGCACGTTCTAAGACAAACGTATGTTTAAGTGGAGGAGAATGTCACGACCCGACCAGCTATTTTGAGCATTTGCATTTAGTTCGACAGATTAAGGACTTGGGTAGCTTCATATTACGTGTTATGACTTGCGTGCATGGTCGATCTTGGTTTTCGGTGATTCAGGATTGATTTAGGAGAAAGATTCTCGACTAGGAAGCGTTAAGTTGGAAGAGTTGACCAAGTTTGATTTTTATGTATTTGACCTCGGATCAGAGTTTTGATAGTTCTGTTAGGTCCGGATGATGATTTTGGACTTGGCGTATGCTCGAATTTGCATTTGGATGTAATTAGAAGGTTTTGGCGCTATTTTGCAAAAATTGACAATTTGAAGGTTTAGAATTTTTCTACGTATGACCATGGTTCGACTTTATGGGTATCTGGTTCAGATTTTAGTTTCGGAATTGGAATATGTCAGTTTTGTTGGACTTATCTGCAAAATTTTAGCTTTAAAAATGACTTGAGTTGGCTACGGTCAACATTTTGTGTAAACGATCACGGGTTGGTATTTTGACGATCATGGTGCGTCCGTATCGTAATGTTGGACTTGAGTGTATGCGCGGAACTGAATTCGGAAGCCTCTAACTTGATTTGACGTGATTTGTGAAAACTAGTATTTTGAAAGTTTGAAAATTTTCTAAGTTTGACCGTAACTTGACTTCATAGCTAACAGGTTCGGATTTTAATGTTGAAACTTGAAATAGGTTCGTATTACTATTTGAAACTTGTCTGTAAAATTTGAGGCAATTCGGAATTGATTTGACATGATTCAGACGCTTAGATGTGATTCTAGTAGTTCTTGAGATTACTTTGAAATTTCATTCGTTTTGACAGTTGATTTGCAGATTTAGGTGTTATTTTAGTGATTTGATTGCGCGACCGAGTTCGTATGATGTTCTTACACTTGTGTGGATGTTTAGTTTCGAGCCCGAGGGGCTCAGCCTCTCAGGTGAGTTTCGGACGTGTTTCAGATGAGGTTGAATAGTTCAAAGACTGCTAGTGCAATGCCAGTTGTGGTGTCTGATGCAAATCTAGCATATTCAACATCTACCTCGCATTTGCAAACAAGTATTCGTATTTGCGAGAAAGGCCTGGGATTGGATAACCCCGCATTTGCGAGGAAAAGATTCGCAATTGCGAAACAACACATGATCACTTGGTCGCATTTGCGATGCCTTGCGAAAATAAGACTTCTGCGCTATTACAAAGATATAGGTCGCATTTGTGATGGCTGGTCATTCACATTTGCAATATATTTGTCGCATTTGCGGTTTCTGTTCTTCTGTGACAGATTTCGCATTGCGATCCTTTTCTTGCATGTGTGATGCTCGCAATCGCAAACAAGCCTTCGCAATCGCGACATCTACAGCTGGGTAAAAGAGGAGAAAATTGGGACTTAGATCATTTTACACCATTTCACAACCCTAAACATTCTAGAGGCGATTTTTCAAGAGGCTTTTCTTCCCAAATTCATTGGTAAGTAACTTTAATCCATTTCTGTTCAATTACCCATTACTTTTCATGTGATTTCAACATTGTATTTAGAATTTCCATGGTAGAAATTAGGGACATGGGTAGAATTGGTTTTTGTAAAATTGAGATTTAGACCTCAAATTAAGTTCGGATTTCAAACAAATCACATAATCGGACTCGGGGGTGAATGGGTAATTGGGTTTTGGTTCGAATTTCGGGTTTTTACCAAGGGAGCCCGAGGTTGACTTTTGTTGACTTTTTCCTAAATCATTAAAGATTGATTCTTTTTTACTCGTGGGTAGTTTCTAAAGCTTATTTTGAATTATTTGAACTATATTTGGTTAGATTTGATTGATTTGGAGGCTAATTCTTGAGGAAAGCTGCAGTTCTGCATTAATTTAGTTGCGGAGTGAGGTAAGTGTCGTGGTTAACCTTGACTTGAGGAATTAGGACTTGTCTGTCTATTTGCTATGCGTTTTATTTGTTGCGGCAACGTATGTGAGGTGACGAGTATCTATGCGTTTTCATTAGGTTAAAGCATGCAGGTGAAAAATATTCTTTGTATTAAATTGTTTTGTTAATCATGTTATCCATGCTTAGGTTAGATTATTACTTTAAATTATTCGTTTCGTATTTATTGTTTATTTCAAGGGTGTTGTATATTTTGAAAGTTGAGTTTGATCTCGTGGCACTATATTTGTCATGACCTAAAACCAACCCGTCGTGATGGTGCCTATCGTAGAACTAAGCAAGCCAACTGCTCAATCATTTCAACACTCTAAAGCTTTGAAAAAATGCGGAAGCAGTTAAATTTAAGGAAAACTTTTTAAAAATAGAGTAAGAATTCACAACTCAATGCACAATCTTTCCCAAAACCGGGGCGTCACCTAGTACATGAGCATCTACATTGGAATATAGTCTAATACAACGTCTAGAGAATAAAACTGAAACATAAAAATGAAGATAAGGGAGGAGAGTCACGGTCTGCGGACGCCAAGCGACTACCTCGATAATCTCCGAAAATCTGGACTCCGCAACTCAGCAACTGCCATTACCGAAAGCATCTGGATCTTCACACGAGATGCAGGGTGTAGCGTGAGTACAACCAACTCAATAAGTAACAAATCTAACATTTGGACTGAAAGGTAGTGACGAACTCAACAGGTACAGTTCAATATAGAAATAACAGTAGAGAAATGTAGGATTGCTTTCCAGTTCAACAGTTAATCTCAGTTCAAGTAAGATAGATCAATACTAATGATATGAGGAATACAACTTCTCTATATCCACATGCTTCATGTGATGCACCACGCTGAAAGCCTCGTGTACTCACGCTCTCAGAATACTCAATCACTCAGTACTATATAAGGCCAATCCAGCCCAGGGAAAATCCATCTCGGATATATATACATCAATTGATAGTCAGTCACTCAGTACTGGATAGGGCCAATCCATCCCATGGGGAAGATCCATCCCTAGGTATAAATGATTCAGACAAGATCCATTTCCAGGGAGGATCCATTCCTGAATATAAACCAATTGCATTCACTGGGGGTGTGTATAGACTCCGGAGGGGCTCCTTAAGCCCAAGCGTTATCATAATCCAGATCCAGGCTTAAATCAATAAAACATGCTTCGACTTGCAGCCCGATCCCATAACTGTCACTCACAATCAGGCCATCGGCCTCACTCAGTCATCAATCTCTCCAGTCTCTCTCACTTGGGCTCACAATGTCGTGAAACTAGCCCAAAAATGATGATATGATTTATCAATAAATAGCAACAGATACTGAGATATGATATGCAATGAACAAATAGGACTGAGTACGAAATTTCAATGTAATTAATAAGTCAACAGCAAGAAACGACGACTATGGGTTCCAACAGTACCAACATATAGCCTAAACATGATTTCTAACATGATTGGCAGCTCAATTATTTTATCATACGATGAAAACACGAATATCAACAATATAGATCAGCTATACAGTTCCATGGAATCAACCAGGTCATAGTTCTTACGGTGCACGCCCACACGCGAATCACTTGGCATGTGCATCACCTCAACACCAATCTTATAACACTTAATTCGAGGTTTCGAAACCTCAGGGCCAAGTTTAGAAGTGTTACTTACCTCAAACCGTGCAAATCTCTACTCCAACACACCTTTGCCTCGCGAAAAGGCCTATGGATTCCTCGAATACAGCCACAAACAATTTGATACAATCAACACGAGCTAAAGGAATCAATTCCATAAGAAAGTACTAAGCTTTTAATGAAAAGTCAAAAAATCAACTCAAAAGTCGGCCCCCAGGCCCACATGTCGGAATCAGGTGGAAGTCATAAAATCCGAACACCGATTTGACTAAGAGTCCACCCATACAAAAATTACTCAAATCCGATGTCAAAATCTCGATCAAAACCTCAAAATTTAGCCTAAGAACTTTTCTCCATTTTCCCCAATTTTCCGCCCCAAATCACTAATTTAGTGATGAAATCAAAGGCATAATCACGGAAATTAATCAAAACTAAGTAAGAATCACTTACCCTAATCACCCACGCAAAAATCTCTCCAAAATTCGCCTCCCACAGAGCTCTCATATCAATTTTTGGGTTACGAACTCAAACCCTTGTTTTTGAACATTTAAATATGTTTCCCAGTGATCCTACATCGTGAACACGACCATCCTCCCGCGATCGCATAGCACAACTAAGTGTGCCCCTCAAACTTACCTTATGAGAACATGGAGAACTTCACGCGAATGCGAACCTCTGCTTCCTCCAACCTATGCGATCGTGTTCTTCCTCACGCGACCGCAAAGAACAAAGCGTGCACTCCACTATTTCTTCACTTCCCCTATGCGAACACGGACCTTACTACGCATCCGCGATGCCTAGACTCACCAACTTTCGTGATCGCGTGCCTCAACTCACGATCGCATAGAAAAATTTCCCAGCTTCCCCCAGTTGACCTACGTGATCACGGACCCTCTCATGCGATCGCGTATAAGGAAACCAGATACAGACACTAGAAAATTTCAGCAGTTCCCCAAGTCAAAAAATTGATCCGTTAACCATCTGAAGCTCACCCGAGACCCCGGGGACCACAATCAAACATACCATCAAGTCCCAAAACATGATACGAACTTAGTCAAGCCCTCAAATCACATCAAATAACATCAAAACCACGAATCACATCCCAATTCAAGCCTATTGAAACAAAGCAATTCCAACTTCTACAAACGATGCTGAAACCTATCAAATCCGCCCGATTGAACCTAAATTTTGAACACAAGTCACAAATGATACCACGGACCTAATCCAACTCTCAGAACATCAATCCAAGCCCGATAACCACAAAGTCACTCTCGGTCAAACTTTCAAATTTCTAACTTTCGCCATTTCAAGCCTAATTCCACTACGGACCTCCAAATCACAATCCGGACACGATCCTAAGTCTAAAATCACCCAACGGAGCTAACGGAACCATCAAAACTCCATTCCAGAGTATTTCACACATAAGTCGACATCCGATCACTTTTTTCAACTTAAGCTTTCAACCTTGAGACTAAGTATCCCAATTCATTCTGAAATCCCACCGGAACCGAACCGACTACCCCGACAAGTCACATAACTGATGTAAAGCACAAAATGATCAGTAAATAAGGGAATAGGGCTACAACTCTCAAAACGACCGGCTGGGTCATTACATCATCCCTTTCTTAAACAAACGTTCGTCCTTGAACGGGTCTAGAAACATACTTGGAGTCTCAAATAGGTGTGGGTATCTGCTCCACATCTCCCGCTCGGTCTCCCACGTAGCCTCCTTAACTGGCTGATATCTCCAGTGCACCTTCATTGAAGCTATATTCTTTGACCTCAACTTTCTAACCTGCCGATCCAAAATGGACACCAGCTCCACATCATAAGTCAAATCACCATCCAACTGAACCATGCTGAAATCCAAAATATGAGACGGATCACCAATATACATCCAGAGCATAGAAACATGAAACATTGGATGCACACTTGACAAACTAGGTGGCAAGTCAAGCTTGTAAGCCACCTATCCAATCGTCTGAAGTACCTCAAACGACCCAATATATCGAGGGCTCAACTTGCCCTTATTCCCGAACCTCATAACACCCTTAATGGGTGAAACCTAGAGCAGTACCTTCTCTCCAACCATGAAGGCAACATCACGAACCTTCCTATCGATGTAACTCTTCTGTCTAGACTATGCCGTACAAAGCCGATCCTGAATTAATTTAACCTTGTCCAAAGTATCCTGTACCAAGTTAGTACCCAATAGCCTAGCCTCACCCGGCTCAAACCAACACACTGGAGATCGACACTGTCTCTTGTTGATACCCAATTTTTCCCTCATATTTTAAATATATATACATATACTTTCAAAATAGTGCATATGCATCATCATTTGATTTATAAGCATACACAAATATTTTTATAATTTTAAATACTTTAAACCAATTTATTCCTGTATTTTTATCATATATAAATATCCAATAATTATCTTCCAAATTATTTTTATGATGATTTAATCCTCTTAACTTATTATTTATACCAACATAAGACTATAAATATTTTTAGTGCTTTTTTATAATTACATTTGTATTTTAGGGCTAATTGCACATTTTTGCAACAATATCCCATATTAATGTCAATTACATTTTCTATTCTAAATAGAAAGAAAGTCAAATTTGTCTAAATACTAGATATAAGGAAACAGGGGATAAATGTGGGGAACAAAAAATTCTAGGAGGGATTATTTGTCTTCCTAGTCTTCGACACAAGAAAGGGGTGTAGAAAAATCCTTTTTTCTTGTGTCGAAACGAAAGAGTAATGATTCTTGACCCTGTTTGTTAAAAATTCCTAGTCTTGGTTTTGATTTTTCCAGATGTATCAGAAACCCTTTACCTTACCCCCACCCCCCTTTTTTTCGAGCATATCGTAGTAAGGAAAGGAAGTGAGGGCACTCATTCGAATCGAATAGCTGAAACTACTATAACTCCTATTTTTCTGCTTTAAGAGAAACATTCTAGCTCGTTTTAAAGTGTTGAAGAGAGAGATAGGACATTCTAAAGATAGTTGTTGAGGAAGCATCTGATTTCTAACTACGAGTCCATTTTCAAGCTAACTGAATGCCTATCTGCTGCTATTTTTTTGAAAAAAAGAGAATAGATCATCCATTTTTCTACCGCATATGCTAGTTTGACACCAAGCAATGAAGCTCTTTCTCTAAAAGAATTTTCATAAATATGGGATTGAAGAAAACCAGCATCCAGTAAAGCAGAAGAAAAATTTTCAAACCCATTTCGGGACGCTTATTTAAGTCCATAAAGGGACTGATTCAGGCAGCAAACTGAGTTCTCCCCCTGTGGAGAATATCCGTGAGGGAGAGACATGTATACTTCCTTTTTTGGAACATGTTAAGGCTTTACGCTCTAACTCACTGTAACAACTCTAGGTGTCGTCGCGCCTAAGTTATCATTCTTTTTCTTTATTCGGATTTTGCTTGAAACTAGTCCCGTCTTCGCAACTTTTCTAAGAAGTTCCGTTCCTATCAATAGAAAGTTCTCTTTCTTCTAGTTGTGCGTCTTAAAAGCGACTTACTTCCATTTATATATGTAATTGTTGAGATCAGGCCTATGAGAGGTATTCAACAAGCGCCACTCAACTGCGCAAACTAAGCCCTCCATAGAAGTTCAAGGAAGGGATCCTATGGATGAAGACATGGTCTCATATTTTTATAACATTAAGAAATTATTTTTAATCATTCTAGTGCAAAAATAATATTACTAATATTTATTAATTACTTTTATAAATTATTTATTTAGTAAACATTGGGTATTTAAAATCTAGCCTAAATTCTACCTATTTTCGGACCAGCCCCCAGTCCAATCACCTAATACACTAGCCCGAAATACCCCAGCACAAACTAAATAAACCCATCCCAATCAACTAAACCTACTCGACCCAAAAACTCCTTTTAAATCATGACCGTTGATCTCTAAGATCAACGTCCCATATTACTCCTACCCTTTTAATTATACACAAACCCCCTAACCCTAAATGGTTCTCACCCCTCCGCCGCCCTTGAATTCTCTCATCTCTCATCTCTCATCTCTCAACCCCTACTCGTCTCACCAAAATCCCTCTCCTAATCCCACCGGACATAGGATTATACGGCTATTTCTTGCCATATCTGACCCCCTGGTACTGGATCTTTCTCTATACGGGTTGCCTAAACATGGCAAGTATATCTCACAAGAATCGAACAAAAATTGGTTCAAATTGTTGAACTTCTCACAGTTCCGTCTATGTTCATTCTTGTGCTATTATGGGTATGGATCTTTGTGTATCTCTGTTGATTCTTACTTACCCAAAAAATTAGGGTTTCAAATCTCTTTTATATCGAACCAAAAATGGTTCGATTATTTGATCTTAAGCGATATTTCTGTCTATGTTATCTTATTCTATGCAACACTTGATTTTTTATATTTTGAATCTGTCGATTTGTGTACTTTCCCTAAAATTAGGGTTTTGAAATTTCTCTTTTTTTCCTTACTAAGTTTTGATTGCATGTGATGATTCTTTCTTTTCTCATGTTTGATTGATAAATTTCCTTGTTTGGGTGTTCGATTTCTACTTCCTGACCAGCTGAAAGCCAAGCCCAGGAATTCTGGGTTATTGCTACTGTGGACTTTGTTCTTTCTTGTTTTTCGCTTAACAGGTGAGTTGTTGAACTTTTGTCATTTCTTTCCTATTTACTCTCATTGGTATATGTTTTCACTTCTGAAGATGGTGGTTTAGCTTGTTTCTGGGCTGTTCTCGTATGCAATTCTGACTGTCTTACTTCAATGTTAGGCCTTTCTAATCAAAATTCCATTGTGTTTGTAGTTTGAAACATTCTTTGGACTTGAGTTAATTAAGTTCTGTTTATGTTTGCCTAGCCTATGTGTTACTGACGTTTAGAACCTTTGCATTGTAGCCTCTCTTTTTGTGTTTGATTTTGGTAGCAATACTGCCACTTAAACATGCCTAACTTACATAATTCTTGCAATGACCTGCTTTCATCCTGTTTGAATTCTGCTGTTAGTCAATATGATTCTCACTAGCATCTACACTTAACATAATCTGAATCCTTTCTTTGTTATGAGTATGTGTATACCAAACCTGCAAACTTGTTTTATTAATGTGTGATTACTTATGCACTAAGTGTTGAACATGTTCTTCTGAATCTCTGCTAAGTCTTTTTTCTAAGACCTAAAGCCTGTTTGATTATTTGCTCTATGTGCTCAACTTGTACTCTTCAATTCTGTTCCTCAGCTGTTGTCCAACCTCCCTCATTATCACTTATGTTATTCTGAACTCCCTATTCTTAGCTGGCTGAAAGCCAAGGCTATCAAGGCTCTTGCTACTGACCTCCCTAGTGTGAGCACTGATCGCGATCCAATTGAGACTCTTGTGAACTCTAACACAGTAGGACTTGGTCCTCAGTCTATTCCTGAATCTCCTCTATTAACCTCCCTAATGTGAGCACTGCCCTGGGTTCTTGAAGCCCTTGGGAACTCCGATGCACTAGGGTCCAAGGTTCCTTGCCATATGTGTCTTAATTGCTCAGTTCTGTCCCATTTCACTTGCTGAATAAGCCAACAGGCTTGTGTACATGGCTGTATTTCCGATGGCTACTGGGTTTTGGCTATGAAAACTGTCTTCTGGGCTGTTGTGGACTATGTGAAGGCTTGGCCTTGCTGGGTGTATCTTTGGGCCTGTTGTAGGCTCACTATAGTTATTTATTTTTGTAATTTATGCCATTCATTTGGGTCTGTAATAATGTTGTAATAACAATTGGGGTATTAGTAAATTGGGACAAGGGGGCTTATCTTAGTGCTTGCATTAAAATGGGTAGAGATCCTGCCTATAGGTGCTCTATTTTGCTTAAATGTGCTTAATTACTATGCTTTAAAAATCCTGCCTATAGTTTCTCTACTTTGCTCAAATGTATTTTGCTTTTACCTATTAGAAACCATGCGTATAGGATACTAAATGACTAATATCTCAATGTGAACATGCGTTAGGTTGTGTAGGATTCGGTTATTTACATGATACCTAATCTATAATTTAGACACCATGCCTATAGAATCTAAAACCAGTTTTAATTATGAAAATAGAAATCCTGCCTATAGGGTCTAAAATCAGTCTTCATTATGACCCCGCTCGTTTCTTTCTATTGCTAATTTTAACACTGCTAATTATCATTTTTAGGAACCATGCCTATAGGACTCGACTAAGCTGTTCTGAACATATTCTTGTGGTTACCATCGTTATTTGATACGTGAATGACCTAGATATCATGCCAATAGGCTTAACCTCTTATGCGTATAATCAGTAGGCAATTGCGTAGTCTTTTAGAAATCGTAATAAGAAATTGGCTTATATATATGAAACTGTCTGCCTATTAAAATCCAGAATCACTTAGAGATCATGCCTATAGGATTCAATAACTTTAGTTAGTTTAAAATCTACAATTGTCAAATGTTAATAAGTTTGCGTGCATTTGTTGTCTAAGTGTGGAGGCTAACTTGAGCCCTTATTTGCCTATACATGGAAGTCCAACTTGTTTTGCATGTCGATTAGTTTTATTATTTTGAGCAGCCTAAGTTGAAGTCTAGAACTACCAAAATAGAGGTCCAAAGCCTCATGGACCGTATAAACTAATTCATATAATTTAGTTCGGCCGGGACCCATAGTTGCGGACCTCGAAGAGTGCCTAACACCTTCTCTATGAGGTAATTTCGAGCCCTTACCTGATCTTTGGTGACGCAAACTAGTCAAATAGATTTATATGAAAAATAGGTGCCCTAACGCACCTCAAACCCGTTAGGTGGCGACTCTCTCTTTTAACACCCTTCCTTAAAAGAGTTGTCACGTGTCGAAACTCGATTGCGTGTGAATAACGGGGCGTGACAGCATGGCGACTCCATTGGGGATTTTTAGGCTCTTACCATAAGTGAACTTGGTCTATATGAATTAGTCTTCTCTGATAAGCTTGTCTTCGTTATCTTGTTGTTACATGAATATCCCACCCCCGTTTCTTTTTTATTTGCTACCTGTATACCCTTTTCCTCATTTTCCCTTTATTTGAACTCACATGCAAATCTCTGCTTAATTTGGTCATAACATGCTCTTTCCTTTAGACATTTCTTAAGATTTGCTACATCATGTTTCTCCCCACCCAAACTCCCCTATCTACTTTATTACCAATTCCACATTGCGCGAACTAACTTCTTCCTTGTTTTTCTTTCTTCGTATTTATGTTTCATTCAATACTGCATCTACTGCTTTCAACATGCAAAAATATTTGACAATGTGCTACTTTATATTTGCATAAAGCATGCTCCACGTCATATTCACTCGTGCGTAATTAATACCATAGCGGAACTTGATGAGTGTCAGCGCTCTTCCTAAATCACCCTTTAAATTTGGAAAGGCTTATTTGCGGTAAAACTAGTTGATCAGCAGTGTAGTCGACGGCTCCGTGCCTTTCTCTCTCAAGTTGTCCACTTGAGGGTACAGGTCTAGACACTTCTAGAAACCCCACTCTAATATCAAATGTGCATGCATCATGTCCAAACCTAGTACGAGTTGGAATGATGTCCGCATAATAACTCGCTAAGACAAGCCTTTTCCAAAGTCCCCCGGGATTTCCATAGTCGCAATGGGCACAATTACGATCTGGGAATTATTTGGAGAAAACATGCCAATATATTGATCATTAACGTGTAAATAACCAAATCTAGAGGGGGAAGGGCTAACTCTACTTGTTTTTGCAGAAATGAGGCACGAAGTCCCAAGTTCGGCATGGTTCGAAATATCCCACCTTTGCTGCTAGATTGGTGGGAAAACCTCGCACCAAGTGACAAAAACCATGTAAAAAGAGTCCTTGGGAATTTACCCTCTATGTTAGACATTCAGCCAAACAACGCACTAATTGAGGACGTCACCATGTTCTGGGATGAGAAGAGAGTCATTTTCCGCTTTGGTGAAATAAATAACTCCCCTTTTAGAGGAAATAGGAGGTTTTGCTGGACTCCCATGGGATAGCCCTGGTTTGTTGGTACCGGAAAATCGCACTCCTCGAGGTTTCTTGAAAAGGATGGGTTTCAGGAAAAATGATGGTTTACTCTATCTGAAGAAGTCTTACATACCATTCGATTTCCTCTATGAGCGTTATAGGCATAGCAAGTCATACCGCCTTTACCACGATGATTTCGCCATCATTTCTTTGGGTTGGACTCACCGTCGAGTTTTTATGTTCATTGTCTGTTTTTTGGGGATGCTGGTATTCCCAATACAAGGAGAAAGGATCGACACTCGCCTAGCTATGGTCACTAAGGCTTTAATGGAGGGGATTAAGGGGCAGACTTACACTATTGTCCCTATGAGTCTGGCTGATATGTATCGGGCTTTAGACCGTTGCAAGAAGGGGTATAGGCATTTTGAGGGTTATAATTTGTTGCTGCAAGTATAGTTGTTGGAACACCTTTAGAGGGGAGAATACCGTCAAGAATTTCCATGACGACCATGTAATGACCACATAGCCTATCACCATTCAAAGAGAATGACTTTTATCCCAAATAGGTTTGCGCAACCGGAAAACACTGTGAGCTGGGCATACTTCTTCTACAACCTGACTGATGATGAGGTACATTGGATGTTCGAGTGGTTCCCTAGCAGTGAATTCATCATCAAGTCGAGAGATACTCCTCATCTAGTTCTAATCGGATTGAGGAAATCTATCCTTATGCTCCTATCAGAGTTGTGAGGCAAGTTGGGAGAAAACAGGTTATACCATGAGTTTCCAAAATGGTTCAATACAAAGCAGACTTCCAAGGGAATTTCGTTCCATTCATGTTCGAGGCACAACACATGTGGCATCAAAAGATCATTGTGGAGAAAGATACCATCGAGCCAGATCGGTATCATGCTGGCCATGTGCACTTCTATCCATCATGGTTGGTAGATGATATAGCAGGGGATGTCAAGCCCGGGATTAATCTGAATAATATGGTTGTAGACGACGCTGCTGAAGCACAAGTCAAATACAGGATGCTGTGCAAAAGTGTTTTCGAGTCTGAAGCAAGGTATTTGGAACAACACAAAACAGATATGGAAGCAATCAACGAATGGAGAGAATCGCCACTAAGTCAACAGAGAGGTTGGAATATTTAGAGCATGGGTTGATAGAGCTTGAAGCAAAGATGAGAAACATGGTTGCAGGCTGTCAAAACATGGATGGCAATGAAGGAGGGCTCCTAGCAAGGGAATATCTTTTGTTAGACATGCACGACCTGGGGAATCTAATCGATGGAGCAAAGAAGGACAAGCATGGAGAAGGTCCATCTGGGACCAAATAGATTAAGAATTATGTTTTACTTGCCTTTTAGACTCGTTTTAGGCTTTGGTTATAATAAGGCGAATGCCATTAGTGACCCTTTATAATTATTGTCGTTTTAGTTGAGATTTGGTTTATTTATCACATTAATGAAAGGACACAGTTATTGGCATCGGTTTTTTCCAAATTAATACGTCGCTTAGGCCTATCTCGAGCACAATGAGGTCCCCAAATTAGGACGCGAATTTTTAATTCCGCAATATGTGTTTATATACCGCAAGCATCTTTTAATACCCCTTACTGACTTGTTTACCTTTTGTTTTCTTCTTTTCTTTATTTGCTTATTCCCATCTCCTAAGGTTTGTTCGCACATACTGGCATCATCAGCATACCACACCAGATCTAGAGGTCCTCCACCTCCTCTTCCTCCAAGTGATCCTAAAAGCAAAGGAAAATCCAGGATGGATGATACAAGCAACATTAGGAAATACAGTGCTACGCATGAGGAGAACGTCGAGACTTCAGTTGGTCGGAGTACTCCCACACAAAATGAGTTGGTTTTACGGTTGGAATAGAAGATACAGGAGTTACAAGGGGAACTTGAGCAGGTCTGGAACATGGCAAACTTTTCCCTTACCCTTAGCGTCCCCGACGTTAACCAACAAAACATCGAAAACCCAGCACCTCCCCAGAACACACAAAACCAACAAAATCCTCCCGCACCTCACCAATATGACACACCTCCTCAAAATCCAAATCCTCCACCAGTACCAACTCCTCCACAACATCATCATCATCCAACCCAGTATCCACAAACCACCACCTACTACACTCCTCAAAACGCACCACAACTTATTCCCAAAACTCAACCAATGACCACCACCATGCCCAAATTCCTGGATTCCATCAAAGCAATCCCATATATATGGAAATCTTACCTCACACTCCACAACAGACCTTATACATACCCGAACCCGCCGAGAAGGACCTGCACATCAAGAACATGGCAGAAGAGTTCAAGAAGCTTACTAGTCGAGTCCAAGGTGTTCAAGGTGGTAAAGGCATCGAAGGTTTGAATTATGAAGATCTGTGTATCCAGCTAGACGTAGAACTACCAGAGGGTTACAAACCTCCTAAGTTCGAAATGTTCGACAGAACAGGTGATCCAAAGGTACATTTGAGAACATATTGTGACAAGCTTGTAGGGGTTGGTAAAGACGAAAGAATCCACATGAAGCTGTTCATGAGGAGCCTTACTGGAGACACCTTGTCCTGGTACATCAGTCAAAACCCAAAGAAATGGGTTAACTGGGTAAGCATGGTGTCAGATTTTATAGATCGGTTCAGGTTTAATACAGAAAAAGCGCTAGACGTCTTCTACATTCAAAATCTTAAGAAGAAGCCCACAAAAACTTTTTGTGAGTATGCTACCCGATAGAGATCAGAAGCTGCGAAAGTAAGGCCAGCACTGGAAGAAGAACAGACAAATAAATTCTTCGTCAGAGCTCAAGATCCACAATACTATGAAAGGTTGATTGTTATTGAAAACAATAAGTTCTCTGATATCATCAAACTGGAAGAAAGAATAGAGGAAGGAATCAAAAGCGGAATGGTGACAAATTTTGAGTCACTCCAGGCTACAAACAAAGCCTTGCAGTCGGGAGGTATCTCTAAGAAGAAAGAAGTCGGTGCAGTGATGGTAGCCCAAGGTCCGAAGTCTCCCCTTACACACCAAACACCACCTACATATCAGCCTTCACTTCCCAAATACCAACAATCCGCCGCCACCTACTATACTTATAACACTCAACCAGCATATTACCATTCACCACCACCAGCCAGCCAAAACTATCAGAAACCCAGACCAAACTTCGACCGTAGACCACCCAGACAATACACTCCCATTGCTGAACCCATCGATCAGTTGTATGAAAGATTGAAGGCTGCCAGTTACGTCACTCTTATTCCCGCCGTTGCCATGGAAATCTCCTTCCAGTGGGTTAATCCAAATAAGACATGTGCCTACCACTTGGCCATGAAGGTTTATACTATTGATGAATTCGCACTTTGAAGGATAAGATTCAGCCGTTGATTGAAACCAAGGTTATACAAGCAAAGGAGGTCGCGCCAAACGTCCGCAATAACCCTCTCCCGAATCACAGGGTCGAGGGGGAATGTGATCGAAGCTAATGAAGAATGGGATCTAGAAGGATCAATTGGATTTATTCGTGAAGGGGATGAACCAAAAATACCTCCAGTCACTCTCACACCTATTATAGTGCAGATTTAGTCACCAATTGAGGTTGAAATAGCCATGCCAACTCCGTTCGAGGTTGAAGCAACAACTCCCTCAGCCGCACCAACCCCGTTTGAGGTGGAAGTAACCACACCTTTTACTGTGACGGTAGCACCTAACCCCTCTTATCACCCTAAAGCTATACCTTAGGACTATGCTGCAAAGGCGAGAAGGAAAGGAAAGGGGAAAATGGAAGAAACTGGTGCAGCTCAAGGTATGACCAGGACCTGTAGGGTTTACACACCCGAGAATTAAGGAGGAACAAGTAAAGAAGCCTCTCTCAAATAGCCTATCATTGAAACTGGACCAGACAATCTTTGGAGAAAGGCGCAAGCAAGAGAATATTTTGTGGTTGATCATCTGAACAAAACCGCTGCTCAGAATCCATTCTATCACTACTACATAATTCTGAAGCGCATAGGAATGCATTGATGAAAGTGTTGAACGAAGCTTATGTACCCAACAATATCACTAGCGGAGAAATGGCCAGTATGGTGGGTCAAGTGTCAAAAATCCACAAGATCACTTTTCATGAAGACAAGTTGCCACTAGAAGGACTGGGTCATAACATGGCACTACACATCACAGTGCGGTTGGAGGATAAATTTATTGCCAGGGTCCTGAGAAATGGGGGTTCGAGTCTCAACATTTGTCCGTTGACTACTTTGAAGAGGTTGGTGATCATGCCCAACTCTAGTCCTAAAAAGGATAAGTGGTCACTACAATTATAATCCGGTCTAAAAGTCCGGAGTCGAATCCCACAGAGAACTAAGGCTTAGCTATATCTCTTTAATATCACTAAGAAGACAAGTTTGAACAGTTTTCTAAATTATAAAGATTGAAATTTATATTTCTAACTAATTAACTAGCAAATACTACAAAGCGGTAAAATTATCAACTAACGAGACAAAGGGTTGGAGACTAAATTAAGGAGGTCTAGAGTTGTGATTTCCCCAATTGTCGGAATCTTACAGCTATGTTCCCTACAATTTCGCCGATGTATTCTTTACTGATTGTGAGCAATTTAGGTGCCGTAATTCTTTCTCGAGCAACTACAATAATTTACTAGACATATTCTCTCAAACTACGCTAGTTGGCATTATCTAACCGCTCATTATGACCACGTGAAGGCTTTGTTATTTCTAAACCTGCCTTTAAACCCACTATATCGATTTCTCACATACGTTAGGCGTGACGTTGTTAAACAACTACCTAAATATGTACTCTCTCTCAACCACTACACACTAAATAGGCACAGTCAATTGATGGTCATTCAATCAACAACAACAAACACTTAGTTGAACAAGTAGAGAAATCCAACGGCTTAATTATATAAAAATATAACAAGAGTTCATCCTACAAAAGGTTCTATCAAAACTCTAGATAACAAATTAGCTATTCATAATATTATGCAAAAATACAATACTAGAATTCATAACGAATAAAGGAAATAGGAAGAAGGAAGTGAAAAACTCGTAGAAGAATTCTCCGCCTTGCTCCTAGTGTGTTCTTGCCTCCTTAGGTCGAATCTCCGGTCTCCTTAGCCTCCTTAGGTCTAAATTATGTCCAACCTCTCAAAATACCGTGTTTCCATGTATATATACCAAGTAGGGTTGGGCCCAAACAATTATACCTTCTCCTACGCGAAAAGGACAATTTTTCAAGTCTGGACGCTCGCGGTCGCAACCCTGGCGCGGTATTTTCACAGTGCACCGCCTCAGTCTGCGTCCAGGTCCGCAGTTGCGGTTTCGACCGCGTTTTCACCCTGTTCTATTTGTAATTTGGAAAAACGTAAAACATGAAAGTTGTAGCCCTTTAATTTAGCTTTCCTACTATATATTATATAGCTTCTCCGAAAATGTGATAGAGGTTTATGCACGGATTGCAAGGTCATCCCGAGTGAGAGTCTTATGACCCAGCATATGCTTTTGATTATGGACTTAGAGATCAGGTGGACGAGGAAGAAGAGGGCTATGTCTGGTATACCTAGGGTCAGGTGGGGTGCATTGACTAAGGACAAGGACCAGGAGTTGGGGGAGAAGTTGCTGGCTTGGGGGCCTGGAAGAGTAGCGGGGATGCGAGTTGTTTGTGGTCTATGACAACAAATTGCATTAGAGAGGCAGCGAGAGAGGTGTTAGGGGTCTCAAAGGGTTTTTCTGGTGGCCATAAAGGGGACTGGTGGTGGAACGAAGAGGTTCAGAGGAAAGTGGAAGCCAAGAAAGCAGCATATTTGAAGCTCGTAGAGAGTATTGATGAGGGGCAGAAGAGTGCTAACATGGAGGGGTATAAGAAGGCTAGGAAGGAGGCGAAGTTAGCGGTTACTACGTCTAAGACCGCTGCGTTTAGTCGTCTATACAAAGAAATTGGGGATAAAGGTGAGGACAGGAAGCTGTACAGACTAGCGAAGGTGAGGGAGCGAAAGGCCCGGGATCTGGACCAAGTGAGATGCATAAAAGATGATGAGGGAAGAGTTTTATTGGAGGGGGCTCAGATTAGGCAGAGATGGCAGTCTTACTTTCATAGGCTCTTGAATGAAGAGAGAGATAGGGGCATTGTGCTGGGGGAGTTAGAGCACTCGGAGCGGTAGCGAGATTTTGGGTACTGTAGGCGTATTTGAGTGGAGGAGGTTGTAGGGGCTATGCGCAGGATGAGTAGGGGTAGAGCGACGGGGCTGGACGAGATCCCGATAGAATTCTGGAAGAGCGTGGGTAAGGAGGGCTTGGAATGGCTTTCTGGGTTGTTTAACGTCATTTTTAGGAAGAAGAAGATGCCCGAAGAATGGAGGCGGAGCACAATGATCCCGCTATACAAGAATAAGGGGGATGTTCAAAACTGCAACAACTATAGGGGTATCAAGTTGTTAAGCCATGTGATGAAAGTGTGGGAGAGCGTGATTGAAGGGAGGCTGATGAGGTGTGTGTCCATTTCCGAGAACCAGTTTGGTTTCATGCCGAGACGGTCGACCACAGAGGTCATTCATATTGTGAGGAGATATGTGGAGCAGTATAGGGCGGTGAAGAAGGATTTGCACATGGTGTTCATTGACCTGGAGACGGCCTATGACAAAGTCCCCAGAGAGGTTCTATGGAGATGTTTGGAGGCTAGAGGAGTGTCTATAGTGTATATTAGAGTGATTCAGGACATGTATGATGGAGCTAAGACACGGGTTAGGACAGCAGGTGGAGACTCGGATTTCTTTTCGGTTGAGATCGGGTTGCATCAGGGATCAGTACTTAGTCCGTTTTTGTTTTCCCTGGCGTTGGATTCTTTGACACGTCGCATTAAGGGGGAGGTGCCTTGGTGCTTGATATTTGCGGATGACATAGTCCTGATTGATGAGATGCGAGGTGGCGTTAACGAGAGGCTGGAGGTCTAGAGACATACCCTGGAGTCTAAGGGTTTCAAGTTGAGCAGGACCAAGACAGAATACTTGGAGTGCAAGCTCAGCGGTGTTACCCAGGAGGCGGACGGGGATGTGAGACTCGATACGCAAGTCATTTCTAGGAGAGAGAGTTTCAAGTATTTGGGATCTATAATCCAGAAGGATGGGGAGATAGATGAGGATGTCACACACCGTATTGGAGTAGGGTGGATGAAGTGGAGGCTCGCTTCCGGTGTCTTGTGTGATAAGAATATGCCATTGAGACTTAAGGGTAAGTTCTACAAGGTAGTTGTTAGACCGAGTATGTTGTATGGGGCTGAGTTTTGGCCAGTCAAAACCTCTCATGTCCAGTAGATGAGGGTAGCGGAAATGAGGATGTTGAGATGGATGTGTGGGCATACTAGGTTAGATAGAATTAGGAATGAAGTTATTCGAGACGAGGTGGGAGTGGCCCCTGTGGAGGCAAAGATGCGTGAGGCGAGGTTGAGGTGGTTCGGGTATGTTAAGAGGAGAAGTGCAGATGCCCCTGTCAGGAGATGTGAGAGGTTGGCCTTAGGAGGTGTGAGGAGGGGTAGAGGTAGGCCAAAGAAGTCTTGGGGAGAGGTGATCAGGGGGGACATGGCGCTTCTTGAGCTAACCGAGGACATGACTCTAGATAGAAGGGTGTGAAGGTTGAAGATTAGGGTAGAAGATTAGTAGGTAGTCGTGCACCTCCCTTTGTCTTCTCTAGCTCGATAGTATTAGCGCTAGTTCGGTACCCTTTTTCTCCTTAGTTTTCTATATTCGCATGTCTCGTTTCGTTGTTACTTGCCATTGGTAATTCCATAGTTTGCTGCCTTGGAATTAGTTTTCTAAATATGGTATCTTGCTGCTACTTGTTATCAGTACCCCTTCCATATTATCTGTTGCTATCTCCGATTTAGTTTTCTAATTATTGTTTTGCTACTACCTGCTACCAGGACTTTTCTCACCTTCTTTAGCCGAGGGTCTATCGGAAACAGTCTCTCTGCCCTTCCAGGGTAGGGGTAAGGCTGTGTACATCCTACCCTCCCCAGACCCCACTTGTGGGACCATACTGGGCTGTTGTTGTTGTTGTTGTTACTATATATTATATAGCCCAAATGGAGTTAGGAGCAAAAAGTTAGGTCTATTTTACTAGACAGTGCGCAATATGCCTACTCGAATCTTCGTTCGTTCTTAACTATCAAATTTGACCCTCGAACACGATCCAGGCTTAATTTCCTTGTGCTTTTACTCAGACTTCAAAGCTCCAAATCACTTGAATTTATTCTATAACATCTATATAGCTCGGAATCACTCCTACAAGGCATAAAACACATAGTTAGTGTAAAACACTAGCGATTAAAGCTCAAACTCAATTAAAGTGCAGTAAATTAGAGTGTAATATGCGACTAAAATACGCAATTATAGCCTATCATCAACACCCCACACTTAAACCATTACTCATCCTCGAGTAATCAAACTACACTTTATATAGACACGACCTTTTTCTTTAAACAATTCTCCTAACTCATCACACCAAGGATATTTAAAATAGACTAAGCACAAAAGCGTAACATCTTGACCTCAAGATTTGACTTGCAAGTACCACGCATTATTCACAACTCACCCACTTACTCTAACATAGAGGTCACTGACATTACCTCTCTTTCATGAATCAAGTGCCCTCACACAACAAAAGAGAGTAGTTCCACACAATAAAATTTAAGAACACTTAGGAACTCAAGATAGCAAGAATTAACTCACTCTCAGAAATAACATTCATATGCCACAAAAGATGCACCATAGGCTTGCCCGTAGTGTACTACTCTACTAATCGAGCTCATTCAGTCTAGGATCAAGTAGGACTTTATTTGGTTGTAATGTAGGCTGCGGGACGGGTAGGATACATTTAGATATAAGAGTGACTACACCTCCCTAAGCACTTTAATACATATACTTTAACATTCAAACCCCATACTTATGTTAAACCAAACTCCACCTTCACCTCAATGTATATTACCCCATACTTTTTTAAGCACAATTACATCAAGAGACGCCACTTATCAAGGAATATTTTTTTTCACAACAATACAACTCTTTCTTTTCTTTTCTTTCTTTTTTATTTTTTTTCTTTTTTTTTGAAATCCAAGTGGCTCTTACTTTTCCAAAACAGTGCACCTTTCTCCTTATTTCATTAGATCCACTCAAAAATCAGACCAACTACCCCACACTTTAACTTTTACACAGTTCATAACAATTAAAGTGCTCATGAGAGGTTAGAAGGTTCAAATATATGGTTAATCAAACAAATGGGTAAGGTTTGTAATGTGGTTGCCAAAGAAACATGATTACAGGCTCAAAGGGGTTAACTACGATACATAACAATTAGGCGGGTAAAATATACATATCTGGCTCAACAAAGAAACGATTATACCACTTCCAAGACTGAACAAAACTACGATTTCGCTTTGCAAACACACGGGGCAAGTTCTAGGAATAAAATTCAATGCACAGAATAATACACAAACCTCACACACACACATGGCACATAACTCACTCAGGATTAGTTTTATCAAGACACTCTAGTCAAAGCAATTAAGCAAAGTTAAGCTTATACAATTTAAGGTACTTATACAAGAGTCAAAAATTGAGCCTAAGCGTCACAACCAAAGTACTCACTATTCTCAAGGCATAATAAAGTCAAGAGATATTGCTTCAATTTAAAACACAACACAATGGCTTCTATTCCTGAAAAATACTAACTACACCCGGTTCAAGCAAAACCCTTGGGAAAGAACCGCGACACAAAGAAAAACCAAGGGGAAATTGCTACACTACCTAACAAAAGAAAATCTTTTTTTTTTCTTTTTAGACTTAAATCCCTCAAGAAAATTGTCTAATAGATCCATCGTCAGGAAAAGTCCAATATTTTCTATTTTAAAAAAAAATTATTCAACTAAACTAACACAACTAAAATAGCATAGAAAGTCACCTAGACAATCTCCTCAACCCACACTTTAAATTGTGCATTGTCCCCAATACACATCCATACATACAAGAGGGTAGAAGAAACTCCCACCACCGGTAGCGGCGCAGAAATTCCCCCACCACCGGTAGCGGAGCCATCACAAACCGACCTCAAACTAACACCAAATATTCTCCTCAACTCCCTCTATCCAAATCCCTGATCACCTCCTCTCGAATCCCGGTGAAACCCATCGAATTTCAAATCAAAAGGTGGAACCCTAGCGCCGCCCTAACATTCTCTGGTGGCGGCGCCACCACCAAACTCCACCAAAATCACACCCCTGAACCCCCACCACCTCCTCTCCACCAATTTCTACTCCCTTTCTCTCGAATCGTCTTCAAACAGTTCGAATTTTAAATCAGAGAAAAGCCCTAATTCCCAAAAGGTCTCAAGTTCGGTGCTTCTTGAAGATTTGGGTCAATTTCGGTTTTATTCGTGTGTTCTTATTAAGAACACACGATTAATATCGTAAGAGGCCAGAAAATCCAAAGAATTGGAAGTTTCGGTTCCTTCCTTCATGCATTGAGGTCTCCGTAGGTATCTCTTATTTCTTGTTTCTTTTGTTAGTTTATATTTTTCTTTACTTTTTCTTTTTGTTTTACCTTCCATGGTCATCTGCTTCTTCACTTTCTTTTGAACTTTTTAGCCTTCCAGTTTCAGAGTGTCATTCACACGCATGATAGTTTTAGAAGCTTTCTTTTCTTTTCTTTAATTAGTTTAAGCAGTTTGTTAGCAATTTAGTTGCAATTTCATTAAGTGTTAGTTCCATTAGTTGAATTTCCAGAATTGCTTGAATTGCCTCTGCTTCTTTATNTTTTCTTTGTTTGTGTCCATCTTCAGTGTTGGTTCTCTTGATTTCTTTTTATTTTTATTTTTTTATGCATGCATAGTTCCGAATCTTTTGCTTAATTAGTGTATTCAGGCCGTTGATCAATTTAGTTTAGATTTATGAGTTGGTTAATTCAAGTTAGTAAGTCAATTAGTATAGATTTTTAATTATTTAGATCATTTCAGCATATGTTTACACTTTATTAGTTGTGTCGTTTGGGTTTTGGGTGGCTATGACCCATTTGCAAGAGCAACCCATTCAATTTGGGGCTCAAGTCGTTGGGTCATTTGACCCATGACCCATTTGGGTTTCTGAAAGGTATTTCTCATAGATTTGAAGGGTAGTTAAGGAAATTGGGGTAAGGGAATCTTTTATAACTGAACTGGAAGCTTCTAGGAAGTTTGGGTGGGGGTTTAAGTTGAATTTCAGATTTTTAACTAAGGGTAGTTAAGCTAAAATAAAAATTGAAAAGGGGCCTAATTGAAAAGCTGAATTATCTAGGCTGCCCTACTTCCCTTGCCTATAAAGGCATCTTATTCTTGCCTTGCAAGGCAGACGGAAGAGACCCAAGAGAGAGATGGGGACAAGAGCTAAAAAATCCAGAATAGAAAACGGCTGCGATTTCTGTAGAAAACACTGTTCCATTGAGTTTTAATTTGGTAATCTGAAATCCTCCTCTCCCTGAATCAATTTCCTAGTTGTTTGGACTTGGAAATGGCTTGAGATTCAGTCATTGAGTTTGGGTTTTGAGGTCTGTTGGTTTAA
>NW_017672436.1:115801-126375 GCF_001879085.1 Nicotiana attenuata | reverse complement strand
CTCAGGGATTCGACCTTGAGACTTCATTCCTCAGTTGCAGGGCTTCGACTTGGGCTCAAATATGAGGCCCAGTTCTGAAAAATCTTTTAAACAAGATCTGGACCGTTTTCCTCTTGTTGGGCCATTAGCCCTCTTTTATTAGCTCAAGCCCTCTTCACGTAATGAATTAGTTCTCCTTGTATAAGCCTTCCTAATTATTAATTGGTTTGTTTTTGTCAAGCATTGAATAATACAATAAGCATGTCTCTTTTGGTTTGTACGATAGGGATTCGATACTGAGTCTTCTGCTTGCAGCTTGTGCCTGCCCATACTTGGGCCCCTGTTGGGCTTGAGTATCAAACTATTTTGAGTTGAAGGCGTGCCCATCGCGTTTGGGTAGCCTTTCGAGTCGAAGATCTGAGTTCGAGCCTCGATCTAGGAATAGTTGCAACTTCGTTAGGCCATATTCAAATAATTGAGGTGTGCCATATTAGATAAAACAAATAGTCATGGCCCTCCAAATTTTAGTTTGAATATCCTTTAAAAATAGACTTGAGGTGTGCCGCGCCAAATAAAATCTCAAATGCGTGGCCCTCACTTAATCATTTCTTTTAAAATCCTTAGAATTCGAGGCGTGCCATTTAGCAAATTTCCATGGCCCTCACAAAGTTAACAACGCGTAGTTGCTTTAGGCGCGTCATTTAATAATATTACCTTCCTAAATTCGGGTGCGTATTTATGTGACCCAAATCCAAATCTCAACGATGTTAAAATATGTACAAAGACCGCGGGTGCATTTATATGACATGGTTCAAGACATGTTTTAATAACGTTGCAATCTTCCTAAAGATGAATAAAGCGGTCAAAGTTAAAAATTGCACATAGGTTTAAAATGTACTAAAATCAGATAATAGGCCAATTATAACAGTTGAGCGACCGTGCTAGAACCACGGAACTCAGGAATGCTTAACACCTTCTCCCGGGTTAACAGAATTCCTTACCCGGATTTCTGGTTCGCGGACTGTAATACAGAGTCAACCCTTTCCTCGATTCGGGATTTGAACCGGTGACTTGGGACACCATAAATCTCCCAAGTGGCGACTCTGAATCATTTAATAATAAATCCCGTTTCGATTGTCCTTTAATTGGAAAAACTCCCTTATTATACTCCCTTCCGAGGGTGTAGTAAAAAAGGAGGTGTGACAGCTCTGGCGACTCTGCTGGGGAAAAGAACCCAGAACTTCTGGTTCAGGGTTCAAGAATTCGAGCTTAGATGAATTGTTATATTTGGCTTTATCTGTTATCTGATTTTATTACATGTTTGGGGACTAATGTGCAAATGTTGCTTTTTACCGCTTTGATATTATCCGAACTGTATATAAACTGTTACGAAACCCTTCTCTTCTCATCTTCGGAGATGTGCTCGCTGGTCGAGACTCCCTATTCTATTAGTGTCATACCTTGAGGTAAGAAAGAGGCTCGGACAAGTTACTAAGCCGGATGGCCTTTTGGTTCCCGGTACATAGCCCCCTCCCCGACTCGAATTGTCCGCTCGGGTACACAGTCTAGAACCTATACCCAGGTTTAGAACCTAGAATAACTCAGCCTCATGCCGGATCCCTAGTAGGAATGCTTGTTTGCATCATGTGCATTTGACTTAGGGGACTCAACACAGGGGTTGGGTCCGTCTAGGACAGGTGAACCCAAAATAACAGACCATCCTGATGCATCCTGCTTGTGCATTTATCTGCTTTGGATTTGCATGCTGACCGGCTTTTTGAATAAAAGGGGAGAGTTTTTGAAAAAGAAATAGCAGTGTGAGGGTTGAGAGAGGTAATCACCTATTTTGAAAGAAAAAACCCAATGTCCAAATGGTACTGAAACTCTACCAAGTTTTTGAGGAAAAAAATGAAAAAAAAAAGAAAAGAAGGAAAAGGTTTTGTTTTCAAAAATAGTTGATTTTGTTTTATTTGCCCGAACTATGCCAGTTTGATTCTCACAGGGCGTGGGATACGTAGGCAACCCCCATCTGGTCCAACTTCCCTTTTGCAAAACTAACCCAAAAAGAACAAAATTTTATTTTTTTTCATGGTAAATAAGTAAGGTGATGCCATTCTTGTCGCAAATAGCCGAATGTCACTAAAAGGGCGCCGGAAGGCTGTTTTTTGCAAGAACAGCCACCTTTGGTCATTTTTTAATTTAATTTGCGTCAGTTAGCGAGCATAGCCTTAAAATCTTCCTCCCCGAAGTGATGAAAGGCCGTATTTGCAAAAACTGGGTTTTAGATTGAAATAAACTTTTGAAAATTGGTGTTGTTTCCCTTGAGTCAAAATGAGTCATAGTTTCCTTTTAATCACCTTAATAAATGTGCAGGATGAGCACAATTCAGAATGAACCTTTCTCAATCATGAACAAAATCCCCTTGGAGTTGCATATGTGGTGAGATGATCTGGGTAAAGAAGGGCAAGACAAGGTCAAACAATATTTGGGAGGTCTTACCGGTTTGTTGAAGATTAGGCCCAGGGGAGACATCATAAAGGCATTGGTTACATTCTGTGACCCGGCACACAACGTGTTCCATTTTTCAGATTTTGAACTCACCCCGACTTTGGAAGAAATAGCAGGGTACATTGGGAGTGCTGAGGTTCCTTTAAGACACAAGTACTTGGTTGCTCCGAGAACCGTAGCTGTGCACAGATTCTTAGACTCATTGAAGATAAGCAGGGGAATCCACAACCCGGATTTGGCAGCTGGTTTTTGTACTCCACAATTTATATACCAGAGATATGGCCACATAGGAGGGTTCAACAATCCGGAAAACAAAATATGTAGCAAAGGGAACCGCCTCAAATGGGAAGAACATAGGTGTTTTGCTTTTATAGTGGTCTTCTTGGGACTTCTGGTGTTCCCCAGGAAAGATGGAAATATCGACATAAAAATAGCTGGGGTTGTCAGCACTTTACTTACCCAGGACAAAAGCACCCTTGCAACCATGATAGTAGCTGAAATCTTCCGCGCTCTCACAGCCTGCAAAGCCGGAGGAGACTTCTTTGAGGGGTGCAACTTGTTGCTGCAAATGTGGATGCTTGAACACCTATGCCATCGTCCTCAATTAATGAGTTATGGGTCAACAGAGAAAACCTGCATAGAGGAATTTTATACGAGGATTGATGGGATCAGCTTGCCAGAAGGGGTCACAGGATGGATATCACACCTCCATTCTGTCACTGCTAGCCAAATAGCATGGACGTTTGGATGGTTGCCTGTGGATGAGATCGTATATATGCCAGCTACCGGGCCTCACTTCCTCTTGATGGGTCTCAAGAGAATCCAGCCGTATGCCCCGTATCGGGTATTGAGACAGCTTGGGAGATGCCAAATAGTGCCAAAGGATGAAGATCTCAGTGCCCAAGTAGTCAAGATTGGTCTTGATGGCCAGTTTCCTGAAGCAGCAGTCCGCCAGATTTGGAGCGAGTGTCAATACTTGGCGGAAAATACCTGTGTACGGGATCGATCCAAAGGAGAAGTTTCACCAGGGTACCATGCTTGGTATAGAAAGGAAATTGCGTTTGGGAGGCCGGCCAAAAGACCCCACCTTCAGGAATTTGTGGAGGCATCAAAAGAACAGTGGGATTGGTTAGCCAAGGAGAATGAGTACAGGGCCACCATAAGCAGGCTAGAAAAGCAAGTTCAAGACCTTCAATTTGAAAAGGATTTGCAAGCCGCGGCGGATGAGGATGAAAAGAAGAAACTAGCCAAAGAAAATGAAGCTTACGAGCCCAAATTCGAGAAATAAAAATAGCAGCCGAAAATCCCGCTAGGAGCGTAAAGGATGAAAAACTCATAAAGAACCTTAGGCAGAAAGTGGATGATTATGGTTTTGATTTTAACAAAGCGGAGAATGAATTGGCCAGGGCTCGAACACAACTGGCTAAGAATGCGGAAGAAAGAGCACGCCTGGTGAGACAGTTAAAAGAGCAATATAACAATGAGGTTGCGGGGTTAAAGAAAAGGGTCATCATTGCCGAGAACAAAATGATCAAACAAGCCAAGGATTTTAAAGCTGAAAGGGAACACTTTTATGATTTTATGGCTCACATGGAGGAAGAAGTGCAACAACTGCAAAATCAACATCTCCACGACACTCAGGTATTAGAAGCCCGTAATCGGTAGGTCGGGTGTCTGCTTCAAGAGAAGGGTAGGATCAGAGAGAGGATCAGAGCCATTGCCGATTATATTGTTCTGAAGTGCCAAGCATGCGAGGATATGACCCGTACAACTTTCTTTGCGGCAGTGATGACATTTTTCCGACAAATCATGAGTGATTTAGAGAGGCTCCAAGGGGATCTTGCATATAGGCCCACGGGGAGACCGAATGATGCCCCGCGGCCCCCAGGAGTTTTCGAGGCATTAATGTATTCATGATCTTTGCTTGAGTCTGTACTTTCCTGCTGTTGAAGTCTGTTTTGAGTTTGTTAGTTCTTTTTTGAGTCCGTTAGTTCCTTTTGAGTCTGTTTTTTAGTTTCTTTTGAGTCTGTGAGTTTTTGAGTCATTGTAATCAAAGTATTTGCTTTGTATGAAAATTGAAAATCCCAAAATATTTTTGTTATTTATCTATATCCCCAAGAACTACCCTTGGTTTGATTCATGCGGGGTCATGATACGTAGGCAATTTCTATAGGATTCGACCGTAACCAAATGAAAAAAAAAGAAAAAAGAAAAAAAAAGGAAAAGAAAAGAGAGAAAAGACAAGAGAGAAAAGAAAAAGAAAAGAAAAAGAGCGAAAATAAGAAATCGAGAGAAGGAAGCAATGGTAAAATAAGAGAATAAAAACAAAGAGAAAGCAAAGGCAAGAATTGAAAAAAAAAAGAAAGAAAAAGAGGGAAAAAGAGAAGTTGCAAATGGAAATAAGGAAAAGCCGGGATGATGCAAGCAACCGATCAAATACATAATAGAAACGTTAACTGCTTAGGTGCATTCATACCCCAAAATGTGCGGTTACCAATCTGTTAAAGCCTTAACCGCTAACAAAGTTGTTGTTGATGTATTGAGTTCAGGCAGGTGGTTAGTTGATTGGCATTCTGGCAACTCACTCCTATAACACCCGGTCAAAGGACAAGCTGAACATGGCCAACCAAGAACTAGAGGCAAGTATTGTCGACCCGTCAAAAGAGGTGGAAGAATTGGATGTTAATGCGATGAAAGAAGAGATGCATAAGTTAAAGCAGCAAATGGCTTAAATGTACCAGGCCTGGGCAAAAGGGCACCCACCACCGGTTTACCCCGCCAACCCTGCTTATATCCCCCCATCGGCTCAACCTCAGGAGCCTTCTACTGTGAATTCATCTCCAGCATTTCCCCCTACCAACAATGCTATGACACCACTTCCCAAACACCACCAGCTCCACCACATAAACATGTCCCATACCCTCCTCCACCAATCACTCATGTTTTTGTGGCACCTGCACCTACTGCATTACACCGATCTTCCAGTGAGCCTCTGCTCCAGGCTCACGACAACCATTATTACCCCCCAGACCCTACCTTCAAAGCGCCAGAACCATGTTCTTACACTCCTCATTTTGATTTCCCGGCAGAAACTGAAAAGCCACCTAAGAATCCCGAGCAGGAGGAGATGATTAGGAAAGTCAAGAGCTTGGAACAATCTTTCAGGAATATGCAGGGGCTAGGTGGACAAGTAAGTGTGGCGTATAAAGACCTATGTCTATTCCCAGATGTTCAATTACCAGCTGGGTTTAAGATGCCCAAGTTTGACTTGTACGATGGGCATGGTGATCCAGTGGCACACCTGAGAGGTTTTTGTAGCAAGACGAGAGGAGCAGGCAGGAGAGATGAATTACTGATGGCGTATTTCAGTCAAAGTTTAAGTGGCTCGGCGTTGGAATGGTACACCCGACAAGATCATGGTCGGTGGTACACATGGGACGATCTAGCCCAAGCATTCGCCTGCCATTTTCAGTATTATCTTGAAATTATTCCAGATCGTCTGTCATTGACGAGGATTGAGAAAAAGCCCGGTGAGAGTTTCAGAGAATATGGCTTCCGTTGGAGAGCAAGCAGCGAGGGTTGACCCTCCGATGAAAGAAAGTGAAATGGTTGACTATTTCTTGCAGGCCTTGGAGCCCACTTATTTTGGTCATTTGGTGTCAGCGGTAGGAAAGTCCTTTAATGAAGTGGTAAAAATGGGGAGCATGGTAGAAGAGGGACTCAAGTCCGATAAAATCATGAGCTACTCAGCAATTAAGGCAACCACCCAGGCCATTCGAAACGGTACTGGGGGTGTACTTGGAAAGAAGAAGAAAGAGGATGTTGCGACAATTGAGTCAGGAGCTTGGTTCGGATCTAGGGGCCCATCACCTTACTACAACCAGCCTCGACCCCACCACCAAACTTACCCCCACACTCCATATAGCCCACCACAACACTACTACCCACCGCCAGATCCCCATTTTTCTGTCCATCACGCTCAAACATACACTCAACCTCCTGCCCACGCACAATGGCGTGCGCCAACTCCACAAAATACATACCCAGCTCCACAAAATGCCTATCCACCCCCAAGAGCCTACCGAAATCCCCCTGGAACAGGTTTCCGACCTAATCAAGCCTTCAAGAAAGAGAGGTTCCAGAAGAAGAAGACTTTTACTCCATTGGGAGAATCATATACTAGTCTATTCCATAGGTTGAGACAATTGGGTATGTTGAATCCAATTGAGCCTAAACTGCCGAATCCTCCCCCGAGAAATCTTGACCACTCGGTGAGTTGCGAATATTGTTCAGGTGCTCCGGGGCATGACATAGAGAAATGCTGGCAATTGAAAACAGCTATTCAAGAGCTCATTGATACCCATCGGATCGAGGTACAAGCCCCAGAGGCACCTAATATCAACTAGAACCCATTGTCGGCCTATCATGAGACAAATATGATCGAGATAGTGCATAAGGGAGGGGAGCCTAAGAAGCCTTCACAGACAGTCATGATGATTCGGTCCAGTGAGGTCAAGCCGGTTGAAAAGTCAACAAGTGAGAAATCAGTGATCAGGTAGAGCGGGACAAACAGTGAACCATCTGCGGTAGTCAAGAAAGGGTCCTCAAGTGAGGTTGCAACGAAACAAGAAAAGGCAAAAGTGGTTGTGCCAGGACTGGCGAACAAGCCTGTCGTGATTGTGGAGGGTGCCCACACAGATCCCGTCATTGTCAAGCCAGGCGCTGGGAAGCGCCCAGTAACAACAGTTCCTAGTTCTGCGGTTGATCTTGATAAAGAGTTGATTGAAAGGTTCGAGAAGTTGTTCGACGATGTGAACATGGTGGAAGTTGAAGAGGGTTCTAGCAAGGCGGATGTGCAATTTGTCGGGCCAAGTGCAAAGATTAACAATTGGGAAGCTACTCCTCTCCCTACCCGGAAGGAGTTTTGGTAGTTTGCTTTGATTTTCTTTCAGTTTATCAGGGTTCAGATTCTATGTTCCGTCTGTTTAGATGTATAAACCTTATTATCTTTTGATTTCAATGAAATGCAATTTCCCTTTTTCATCATTCCTGATAGTTTTATTTTTGTTTTTCTTTTCTTCCTTACACAGTTCTTTTTATGCTGGTTTCAATGACATGACATGCATGAGGAATCTTCGGCCCAGTTTTAAAAGCCAAGCTAATTCTGAAAAGTTGAAATCCCATCCCTTCGGATTGTCGCTGAAGCCAAAATTGATGTTGATGAGTGGGTCAGAACCCGCCCGAGCGATTGAGTTTGATCGATGAGAAAAGAATGGCAATAGTGTGTCATGGCCAATTGTATCAACAGATAATGGCAAGAGCATATAATAAGAAGGTGTGTCCACAGAAGTTTGAAGTGGGTCAGCAAGTGTTGAGACGTATCCTTCCACATCAGGCTGAGGCTAAAGGCAAGTTTGCCCCAAATTGGCAAGGGCCGTTCATCGTAACTAGAGTGTTGTCAAATGGTGCTTTGTATTTATCAGACATAGAAGGCAAGTGCCTAGAAATGGCCATCAATTCCGATGCGGTCAAGAGATACTATGTATGATTCTCTTTGGTTAAATTGTGTTTGTTTGTACTTGGCATGTTTTGAAGATTGGAATGGCAAGGCATTTTGTTCTGCTATCTAAACACTTTATCCTTTGTTACCCCTTTGAGCCTTATTTATTTTCTTTCATACCTCTCTTTCGGAATCAGTAGTAGAGATCAGAAACACAAGCGTGAAAGATAAGTAAAGGAAAAAGAGAGAAAATAAAGGAATGAAAATAGAAAAGAAAAAAAAAAGAAGAAAAGGAAAGGAGAAAAAGAAAAAAAAGAAAGAGAAAAAGAAAAAAACCCAACAAAACAACAAAAAAGAAAAGGAAAGAAAAAGAGAGAAAGAAAAGAAAGAGATAAGAGAAAATCACAACAACAAAGAAATTTCTATGACATGAACTACGTTCGACCTGATTCCTTTTAAGGATACGTAGGCAGCCTCACGGTTCGGTCCCATCAAAATAAGATCCAAAAGTTCCCAAGCAAGAAACTGGGGCAGAAGTTGTGGTTGTTGTAAGAAATTTGATTCCGAAAGTTGTAATTTTTGAACCCATGTTGAACTGTTTTGAGCCTTGATACCCTTTCTTTCTAACCCTATCCAAAAGCCACGTTACGGTCCAAAGAAAGACCTTCTGATCAGTCTTCGAGAGATGCCAAGTCGAGCAAGTAGAGGTGATTCATGTCAGGGGCAACACTCTAGTCCAAGCAGAAAAATGAGGAAAAATGAGAGAGTATTATTGGTGAAAACCCTCACGGGCACCATAAGGCGATGGGAGCTGAGAGAAAGGAAAAATGAGAGAGTCTTATTGGTTAACACCCTCACGGTCACCTTAAGGTGAAACTGAGTTGAGAGATGAACAAATGGGAGAGGTCTGTAGGTGAAAACCTTTTAGGGCACCGCAGGATAAACAAGGTCAAGGTTTGGGTGAAGAAATCGGGTTATGGAATTCCGGGGCAACAAAGCATGGCAATTGAATGTTGATTGGTTGGACGGATTGGGCCGATTAGTCCGAAACGCATGTCATGATCAATGGTACCATCTGTTCCACTCAGATAAGTCTCTTTTCCTTTTCATTTTTAGCAAGTCGTTCGATTTTGGATTTTCTTTATCCTTAACCCTCGAGGTCATTGCATTTCATTTCTTTCGGGGTTTGTCTCTCTAAGATATTTGAATGTCAGTCTTGTTCAAAGCAAATAAGAAAGGATTTCAAAGCTCACTACCAATTTCCAAAATTGCAAAGCAGAGTGTGGCCAGAACATACCAAAGATAGCATGATGTAAAGTGGGATATAAGGAGTCACCGGAAGTTTCATCGGTGGAATGACTTGGTAATTTCATGGGAGATGCAAAGGTTCAGAGAAAGGGGTCAGAGAGGTAAAACAAAGGTTTGGGTATAGAACAATCGGGTCATCTAAGGTCATGGGGTTTGAAAGTCAGTCAGAAAGTCAAGCGGTTCAGGGCCAGTCCGGGGAAGCAGGAACACGACAGTGGAGACACCTTCAACAAGAATGCCATCAACTAACAACCATTTTAAACTGACAAGATTTTCCTTTGATTGAAACAGGGGAAGAAAATTTCGTTTGTTTCAGAGGAACTCTCTGTAAGGGAAGAGCAAGCACCAAACAGGTTTGACCGTAAAATCTCAGGACCTTCCTGGAAAATGTGGCTTAGTTAAATTTCAAAACAATCATGAATAGCATAGCTTACCATAAAGGAATGTAAGTTGGTTTCAAAGTTTGCATGTTTAAGATATGATTCAATTAGGAGTTGTCAGGACCCCCCCCCCCCCCCCCCNCCGAATAATGGGACCTAGCTTTAAGATTGCTGTTAGATAACAAGATGTAGCGAAAATAATACCTTTAGAAGATATAACTTAGAATTTTTGTTTAATTAGGAATTGTCAGGACCTTCCTGGATAATAGGATTTAGTTTTAAGACCCTCTTAGATAACAGGACTCAGCGGAAGTAATACCTTGGATTTACAATTGTCGTTTAATTAAGAGTTGTCAGGACCCCCTGGATAATAGGACTTAGATTTCAAATTCTTAGTAATGGTTGGTGGAATAATTCAGTTTAACACTCACATATATGCCCAGCTACCAAACTGGGGCAGACATTTTCTTTGTTTTTGTTTATTTTGTTGAAATCAGGAGCCCATCTGGAGAACAGGGAATACAATTCAAGTCAGCAGCCAGGAGCCCACCTGGAGAACAGGGAATACATTCAAGTCAGCAGTCAGGAGCCCGCCTGGAGAACAGGGAATACATTTCAAGTTCAGCAATCAGGAGTCCACCTGGAGAACAAGGGAATACAATTCAAGTTTCAGCAATCAGGCGCCCACTTGGAGAGCAAGGGAGCACAGTTCAGGTTTCAGCTTTCAAGTTCTTATTGATATTTGGTAACATGATTCGGTTTACACTCATATATATGCCTAGCTATCAAACTGGGGCAGAAATTTTCTTTGTTTTTGTTTATTTTGTTGAAATCAGGAGCCCACCTGGAGAACAGGGAATACATTTCAAGTCAGCAGTCAGGAGCCCACCTGGAGAACA
>NW_017672436.1:109048-112440 GCF_001879085.1 Nicotiana attenuata | reverse complement strand
AAATTTCAGCAGCTTTTGTTCCAGTTGGGATGCATTTTCCTTGGGAGCCAAAGTACCATGACCGTGAGTGACCTCTACCTATTCAGCTAAGTTCTCCTTTCTGGCGTTGTTCAATTCTTCCATCTTCCCTTTGTTCTTTGTGTTTGACGGGACTGAGAGGGGGAGTGGGTGGAGGGCCCCTGGATCTTGTGAAATAGGATGATGTTGCCAGAGTTCACGAACTAACCTTTGGGGAGGGGAATAAATAAACAAAAAGTAAAAACAAAAAAGGTAACAAGTCAGTGAGGGTTCGTGAAAAAATGTTGCAATATTTAAACACATAATGCGGGAATGTAAACCGTGTCCTAATTTGGGTAGGCCTAACGACAAATTGTTTTGGAGAACTTGGAATGCTAAATGCCTCATTTTATTGATAAAAGATAGATGAATCCCAAATCGACACTAATTAACAGGAAAAATAAAGTCACTAATGGCCATTGGCCTTATTACATTTTAAATAACGAAAAGATAAAGTCCTATCTACTTGGTCCCTAAAGGACCCTCCCCAGACTCGGCATCCTTGGCTCCGTCGAACAACTTCCCTAGCTCGCGAAGTCCCAGCAATAGGTAGGCCCTGGCTAGATGTCCGCCTTCGTTCCCCTCAGCATTCTGACAGTCTTCGGCCCTTTTGAGGAACATTCTTTCCAGCTCCACTATGCCTCGCTCCAAATATCCTAGTCGCTTGTTGGCACTGACAGCCATATCCTTCCATTCCTCAATTAGTTTTTGATTGGCTTCTTGTATCTCACGGTGCTCACTTTCGCACTCCCGGATTCTCTTGCGTAGTTGATTGTATTTGACTTGTGCCTCGGCCTTTTCATCTATGATCATGTGACCCCAAACAAACCCAGGTTGACTCAGACCATTGTGATTATCCTCCAACCAGCCGGAATAGTAGGGAGTACAACCGGCGTGGTATCTATCTAGTCCTATGGTATCCTTCCCCATGACAATCTTGCAGTGCCACATATGTTGAGCTTGTCACTTGTAAGGACTATCATCGGCCTGGAAGTCAGTTCGGAAATGGCTCATCTTGTCGACCCTGGGTATAACCTTCTTCCTACCAGCTTGCCTCATAACTGGAGAGGGACGTAAGGGTAAGTTCCTCTCAGACTGATCAATATCAGAAAAGGTGCGTCTCGGGATCGGGCGATGAATTCTTCGGTCGGAAACTATTCGAACACGGGTGATGGAAAGCGATCGTCCCAGTCCCTTCGCTGAATGCCTTGTCGGTATTCACACTTTTGTAGATGCTCCACGAGCCACAGCTGAAGTAGCAAATTGCAACCCTCGAAGTGACTAGCTCCCCGTTGACAGTTCTCTAGGGCTCGGTATATTTCTATGACGACCATGGGCACAATGCTGAATGGTTGCCCTCCAATTCCTTCCATTAAGGTTTTAGTGACCATGTCTAGTCGGGTGTGGATTATCGCTTTCTTCATTGGAAACACAATCAACCCCAGAAAACATAACATGAATACAAAGACCCTTCGATGGATATGTCCCAATGAGGTAATGGCAAACTCATCAGGATAGGTACGATAGGATTTGCTGTGACCGTACCTCTCGTACAAATAGTCAAAGGGGATATAGGATTCTTTGAGGCATGTCAGTTCTGGATTCTTTTTCAGACCCATCATTTTGAGGAAACCCCTGCCCTTGCGGTTCTCAAGCATCAATAAACCTGGAGTCTCCCATACCAAACCGGCTAATCCCCCTATTTCTTCTAGCAAGGGTGTCATCTCAATTTCCCCGAAGTGGAAGACGGACCTTTCACAATCCCAAAATAGAGTAGCAGCTTCTATGATCTTGTTGTTGGGTTGGATTTCTAGGAGGGAGGGTAGATTCCCTAGATATTTTCGGACAAGAGTCTGGTCACTGGAATGAAGATCTTCCCACCAGCTTAGCAGTCTTGGGTGGATGTTGGTAACCATGCCGAATCTGGGGATTTCTGCCTCATTATCTGCAAGAAAATAAGTTTAGGCCCTTTCCCCCACCGAACTCGATTATTTAGCATCAATAATTGGCATAAAAGCATTTAGTTCACCAAATAGATGCACAGAACGTGATAATGTCCGTTTGGCTTTCAGGGAAACCTAGTGGACTTTGGACAAGGCTATCTTAAAGAGTCATTATGCGGACAACATAATTGACTCGGCTAGGTTTGACCATGATGCATGCATAGTTAAACAGAGTAAGGTTTCTATGGGGTTTTAGACTGGTACCCTTGAGCGGACAACTCAAGGGGGAAAAGGCACGGAACCGTCGACTACACCGTTGATCGACTGGTTTTACCGCAAATATGCCTTTTCCGGATTTAGGGGTGATAATATTGGAAAAGCGCAACCACTCATTATAAGCGTTGCTATAGGATTTGTTTGGCACGAGTGGAATATGATGTTGAGCATGACTATGCAATAATTAAAGGCATGTTGTCACGTATTTGCACGTTTAAGAAAGCAGTAAATACAACAGTTTCATAATTTAAAGCAGTAGTAAAGGAGAGCAAAGGGAAAGAAACAAAAAGACAAGTCATTTGTAGTTGAAAAGGAAATTGAATGCTTAAAAGAAATAAACATATAGTTGCGCATAAAGAAGCATAAATTCACAATAATAGTCTGAAATGGCAAAATTCTAAAAATACCCAGCAGAGTCGTCGTGCTGTCGCGCCCCCTTTTTCTCGCGAAATCGGGTTTTTGACATTTGGTTGGGACAACTCGTTCCTTTTGGGAAAGGGGTTTTGCAACTTTGAAGAGTCGCCACCTAATGATCAGGGTGCATTAGGACACCAAAAGAGTTTGATTTGGATAGCCAGAGATAGGGTATGGGCTTGAAATTATTCTAGGGGAAGGTGTTAGGCACCCCTCAGAATCTACTAGTGTGGTTCCCAGCCAGACAATTATTGTAAATTTGGGTACAATCAACATATAAGCAAGTAAGGCTCAAACAAGAGGGGATTTCATCACATAAAGGTTTGAAAGTAAACAAAGTTGGAAAGAATAATTAGAAAAGCTGTTTTTTTTTTTAAAAGAAAGAGTTGAAATTGCTAAAAGAAGTAAAGAAATAGAGGGAGGGGGGGTCCTAGGTTTATTAAAAATATGGATCACCCCACACAATGTCTGGTAATCACTCCTCAATGAGGGGCTACACGTGACATTATCGCGTGGTCATCATATCCACGTCTACCCTTCCCGCCCCGTCAAGGTATTAAAGCGCGGAATGATCTCGATTACTTATTGCATGCTATTACCCGTCCCAATCCTATCAGTCCCGGAGGCACTTAGGACTACTAATCCTAAAAGGGGATAGATATTGGGCTTACTTGAGGTTTCAAAAGGTCAAAAGTCTAAGGC
>NW_017672436.1:9010-106228 GCF_001879085.1 Nicotiana attenuata | reverse complement strand
ACGCCCCGCAGTATTTCGTCGATGTTACCCTCTACAGTAGTATATATGATGATGTTACGTCCTGTAGTATTACACTACGATGATGTTACGCTTCGCAGTATTAAGTTACGACAGTGTTGCACCCAGCAGTATTACATTACGATGATGTTATGCTTTGCAGTATTAAGTTACGACGATGTTGCACCCTATAGTATTGTACGTTGGATTTGCCGTAAGGTAATTGACATCAGTCCAAGTAAAAGATTATTTGGAGATCATAAGGATTATGCTATTTCACAAGTGATGAACAAATTTGTAAAGGTAAAAGGGGAAGCAAGTCAAAGAAAATGAATTTTTCGTCCAAGTTTGGCATATTGGGGTAAAATACGGTCCGAGCTAAAATACCCGGTATTTATGGACTACTGACATGCAAGGTACTATATGATCATGCTAGAAAGGTGTATAAGGTATGTGAAAAGTGAGTAATATTTTAAGTAAGTGGGAATAATTCTCAATTTTTTGGGTAATTGGTTAATTACCGGGTAACGGGACATTACTCGATTAACTAAAAAGTGGATAAGATTAAATTCCTCCCCCAACAAAACGTGGCAGAAGGCCACTATTTGAGAAAGTGACTCATATTGATTTATGATAGGTGGCTGCCAAGGATTTAATTTAATTATTAAAACAAGCAAGACTTAGATAATGTCTTGTTTTCCATGTTCATTTGGACAAGAGCAGAATGTCCTTTAAGTCAAAATAGAAATCATACCTCCATTTCCATTTTGAAAAAGAGCAACGAGCCATTCCTCAAAAACCAAGAAAATTGTCTTTCTTGGATCAAATACTGTAACGTCAAGAACAAGCTCAATCGTTCATAGTGCTTCAAAGAGCAGAAGATAGTTCGTTCAAATGGCTTCAAGAACAAAAGCTAATCCAGTTCTTGCGATTCTTAACTCAATCCAACGTGCAACGACACAATTGCAACGAGAATTTATTTGAATCGTAGCAACGTAAAATTTTGCGGTTCTAAAGGTGTACGTGCAATCTTCTCCAGGTATGTTAAGGCTATCCCTTCTTTCTTTTGGCATGATCTAATGTGAAATGAATACGCTATTTCATAATGAATCCACTCCTAGCAACTAAGGTTGTCCATGTTGTTCTTTCCGTACAAATTTATTCTAAGAAAGTATGTATGATCCTTGAGTCCTAGTAAAGTTCATATTGATGGTATGCTGTCCATAATGTTAATCGAAGGTGCAACGACCTTACGTCACTTTGAAAGGTTTAGAACGTGATTCCATGAGTCGAGCATGCATTATATATGTATCTATTTTACTCTACCGAGCCGCGCTATAGTCGGCCGGGTATGGCAGCTATTGTGCAACCACTGATCAGTTGGGTTTACCGAGCTCCACGTGGCCGGGTATGATTCTACCGAGCCTTATGATGGTCGGGTACGTTTTTACCGAGTCCTCTTTGAGGCCGAGTACGATATGATGATGATGATGCCCACAGAGGCGAATGTTTTTAAAAGTTTATGTATATATATGTATTATGCATTTCATGTCAGTAGTCCCCAGTGGCACTCATATGTTACAGGTTGTAGCTCCTCTATCTCTCTTTACATTACTGTTCTTATTTATGCTTTCCTGCCTTACATACGCAGTACTTTATTCGTACTGACGTCCCTTTTGCCTGGGGACGCTGTGTTTCATGCCCGCAGGTCCCGATTGATAGGTTGACAGTCCTCCTATTAGGCTATCAGCTCAGCGAAGGTGTTGGTGCGCTCCATTTGGTTCGGAGCTGCTTGTTTGGTTAGTATGATTTTGACGTGTATTGTTTGGTATGGCGGGACTCTATCCCGACCTTTATGACATTTATGTACTCTTAGAGGCTTGTAGACATATGTCTTGTACGTGAAAGATTGTACGGCCTTGTTGGCCTATGTTTTGATTTTATAATGGATCACGTTGGCCTATTAGGCCCGTATGTCACGTGTATATAATGATGTAGTAAGAAAGATACATTATGTTGGTACTCGGTTGAGTAAGGTACCGGGTGCCCGTCGCGGCCCATCGGTTTGGGTCGTGACACTTCGAAAATTTAACTTTTCGGCATTTCAAGCCTAAATTAGCTACGGACCTCTAAAACACAATCCGACCACGCCCCTAAGCCTGAAATCACCTAACGGAGCTAACGAAACCATCGAATTTCCATTCTGAGGCCGTCTTCACATGGTTCCGACTACGGTGAACTTTCCAACACTTAAGCTCTCATTTAGGGACTAAGTGTCCCAAAACTCTCCGAAACTCAAAACCGAACATCCCGGCAAATCAAAATAGCAGAAATAAGCTTGGGGGAAGCAGTTAATAGGGGATCGAGGCGTAAATTCCAAAAATGACCGGTCGGGTCGTTACAGATGATACTGATTGGGATTGGATGGAAGCAGATGATTAAATAACAAAATTATGAAATTTTTTTAAGTTAATTCTTTTTTGAGTGAGTGATAATGGCTTTTTTATTTATAAATATTTTATGATTATTTTTATTTATATCCTTTAGAAAATTATTCTGACATGCTTCAATTTTGCAGGATCTGGGATCTCCAACGTCCTCTTCTGGTTTAAGCGTGCTACATTTTAAGGTATAATATCAAATTTGTGATCTAACCATGCTACATTATTGATTCTGTTTTTTTAGTCCTGGGATTTTGCATTCTTGCTCTTTTATGACTGATTTATCTAGTTACCTACATAAATTTGTGATTATGTACTTATGTTAAAGAGTTTTTTCACCTGATGTAATGAATTGATGTCCAACAATCAAGTTTCCTCTCGTTCATTTTCTTCTTTCAAATTTTCAGATCTCTTAAATTTGGTTTACATTGAGTGCATAAGTATGCCTCAGAATTTGATAATATCGTGCATATTTAACAAAGAATATACTACTACTTAGTAATATCATTATACCTTTAATTTAGGGTTGTATTGAATAAATAATGTACTACTTTTAGTACACCAGTACATCCAAGAAAATAAAAGAAGAGAAATGGAAATGGAACAATTTAACCAAAGGAAATGGAAATCGGTATAAGATTCTAAGTCCGGTACCTTTTTGCTGATGACTTGATCTTACTTGCTGAAGCAACCAAAGAAAATCATAAAAACTTACTAAACTCTACTCTCTATTGGGGCAAAGGGCAAAGTACAAACTTTAACTAGTGGAGAAAAACAGAGAAACCAAAAGGAAAGAACAACGAGGCCCGACTTTGACGAAATTCTAGAAAACCCTTCCTCTCTGGAGAAATCATTGCTTCACGCCATCCCAGCTAAAATACCTGCTTTAGCAGTAGTAATAGGAGATTTAATGTCGAAGAAACAATAGAATGGAGTCACTGGAGTCGCTGGAGATTTAACGTTGTTTTGTGTTCACTTGATTGTGATTTCACTTACGTATTGCCTCTATCTATCTACACTTGTTCGTCGTTGAGAACATTGGAGTTTAGACATTGGGTGTTTCATAGAGGACTGGTCATAGCTTGGAACTCTCTGAAGAGCCTAAAGCTGGAACAAATAGGGTTAGACGATGACGGTATTGTGAACTTATTGCCAGGTTGTCGTGCTTTGGAAACTCTGGTGTTGAAATTATTCTTTGGGGGTTTTCGTCGTATTGAAATCACTACTCCAAATTTAAAGAGACTAACGTTGGAAGGCCATATGAAGCCACATTATGACGGAAATGAGGAGTCTTTGGAGATTATTGCTTTGAGCATTTGGAGATTTCAGGTGATCTTGGACATCTCCAGTGTAGGCTAGTAAATGTCTCCTCTTTGGCCACTGTCAACCTTACTTTTGAGATTACATGTATCAGCGAATTCCAAGATGAAGATGATGTTGAGGAAGACAGTTGTCGTGATTATTATCAAGTTTATGGAAACCTTGTTCTGGACTATCTTCAAAAGTTGAGTCGTGTAACTGAGCTAAACATTGATAGTTGGTTAGTGAAAACGCCCAACTATGCCTTATAAAAAGGACTCTGCGGACGTTGCAAATATAACCCGAGTATTACGCCCAGGGTCAAATCCACAGAGAGTTAACCTATCAACCGCTATCTTCAGACCCACTAAGTCTTCAGAACCAGCTTCCCAAATATTCAAATCTCAGTTGAGTGTTATTTAACAACTAGCTTGCAAGTAACTAAATAGCTGTAAACTAAACTAATAAGGTTGTAAACAATTATGAGAAAAATGCTAAGGCAATGATTTCCCCTATTGATGGAATCCCTTCTGTTTATGCTCATACAAATTTACCAACACATCTCTATCAATCATGAACGCTAATCTTACCGTAATCTCTCCCGAGTAATCACAGTAATTTACTATTGCACTCTCCCGAGATACACTAGCTTACTTTATTTAGCACGATTCACTTTAGATTACACCCAAGGCTTCGTTATCCCTAATCCCGCCTTTAAACCCGCAATTATAGATTCCTCTAATAATCTAGGAGCGGTGTTGTTCAACAATACCCTAAATATGCACTCTTTTTCAAGTTATGCACACTAAATAGGCACAGCTAATTGAGGATCCTGTCAATTAACTACAACGAACACGAAGTTGGACAAATAAAGATCAAACTAGCAATTTGTATTCACATAAACAAGAAGTTCATCACCCAATAGGTTCCATCAACGCCTTAGACAAGGAATTTAGCTACTAATGGCTATGGGAAAATAAACTAAGCTTGAATTCATCATAAAAATCAAAAGAAAAGAAGAAAGATGTTTAGAGTATTTTCTCACAATCTTTTTCCTTGCTAAGAAACCTAAAAAATCAATACATGCCTCTCTTGGGCGAAGTCTAATGTTTTAAATAGGGTTTAGGTCTAAAAATCCCGTAATTGACACTTTGGTCCCTGAAGTTTACTGCGCCTGCCGCGGTTCTGCCGCGGTCGCGGTAGAACCGCGGCGAAACACCCTCGCGGAATCTCAATCTTCTGCAGCTGCTTCCCACCGCGGTTCTGCCGCGGTCGCGGTGGAACCGCGGTGGATCCAGTTCTCTGAATCTTCGGCCTGTTTTTGCACGGGTCACTTGGGAAATTTCACAGTTGGCCTCTTTTTCATCACTTTTGACTCCAAAACTGCTCCTTAGCTTTCTTTATACATATATCACCTACAAATCATGAAAAACACTAATAAGAGCATTTTGTCATCACTTCTAGCATTAAAACTACACAAGAAGGTGATTATTTAAGGTGTGATTATAGTCAAATTCACCTATTATCACTGGAACAAAAGGATAACATAATTATATATTCTTGGCATGTTATAGTTTGGTGACTGATTGGTGCATTTTTACAGTACTAATGGCAATAAGGGGCAATATTTTGGTTCATGGAAACGGCCTGTGCTTGCGATGGCTCCTCTGGGAATTGTGAGCGCTGTTGAGCTTACTTTTGCTGTTATGTTTATTGCCCTTCTAGTTTGGTCTTTAGCCAACTACATCTATATCAGCTTTGGCCATCTCCATATGCACAAAGTTGGAGAGGAAGTGTAGGTTTTGTACTACTTAAAATTGAACAGTTGAATCCTATTGTTGAAACGTGTATATCATCATCATATCATCATCATCTATCTATATCTATATCTATATTATTATAAAAGCACAAATAATTTATGTTAAATGTTGAACGACTAAAATATCCCCGAAATATTGATCGACTTTTATGCCCTTAAATATTTGTATAATTTAAGGATGTAACTGGAAATTATCCAAGGCTGAAATTCTTTTCCAATCTAAACTAAAATTGTAATATCAAAAACCTCACCGTAATACAAGTTTGCGTTGACTTCTTATACCAATCAGATATCCTACTTACTGTTGAAGTTTAAAACCATACTAATTCCACTTGAATATGAATACTTGGAACTACCCCTTACAATCATTAGAAAGAAGGTTTTACTGTGCCTTTCTGCACTAGATATTCTCATTAGTATATAGCCGCATGGACCTCTAGCTGAGTAGTTCCAAACGGACAGATATTTTCTGTAGTAACTTCATGGCATACATATATATTATCATGTATTTACAATTTGTAGTTGGCTAGAAGCATGTCAAAAGCTTCTCTTTTTTTATTTCTGTTCTTTCTATTTGTAAACCAAAGATAATTTTCCTAACATAATTTGGTTTTGCTTCTTTTTATTCCATTATTTCTTAACTAGTGAATTTGACCGCGCTTCGCTCAGTTATAAAGATAGTAATAAATTTTGAAATAATATTTTTATAAACTTAGCAGAGATAGAATAAATAACAATTTTCTTGTATATGCATATAATTTTTAATTCTTTTATATTGATTAAATAAAAAAAGGTAATATTTTTACTGAAATTAGAATATTTTACTGCATATTTTATTATAAAACCTCTTTTCTAAAATAAAATAAAAATAAAAAGAATGTTTCAGAAACACTTTTAAATATAAGTATGTATTTTTTTTTTATTCAAATTGAAGAAACAAAAAATGAAAACTAAAGAAACTAAAACATAAAGAAAGCAAAAATACCAACTTATAATTGGTTGTATACACTTACATCTTCCAATTTCACAAAAAAAATGTCAAGTGAAGTACATATTCATGTACTACTAAAAAAAGAAATCCACAACACACAAATGTGTGCTACAGTGACTCAAGTCTCGAATAGAAGGCAGATGAAGATAAGAACTCCACAGTAAGTAAAAAGTTACTACAATTTTTAGAGTAAACCCCAGACTCTCACGAATGGTTCATTAACACGAATTTTCATATCAATGGCAACAAAGATTTTTAGCAAAAACACAACTCAGTTTATAGTATAATATCTTTCTGGACCTTCCTTAACCTTAAGAAAACAAATAATAATGAATTAATAATGGAAAACAGTTTCTAGCAAGCTAAAATTTAAAGGTCATAAAGGTGTTCCAATAAATCATTCTCCACAAAATAATTTTTTTTTTCAACTGGACAACTATTCTAGGCTTGATTTGCTTCTGTTTTCATAGAAAAATTAAAAATGTCAAATTAGAAATTGGAATAGCTATATATATATCGCACAGAGGAATAAAAAATATGTTAAAACATCTATCTTATATAGTTTACCTTTCAGATGAAGATTTTTCACCACAATGTCGTTTGCGTACTCCCATCATCCAAAATATAATATTTTCTTCAAATAACACCTTTACCTAGACAAAAAAAAATTCACAATACTATTAATAAGGTGACATGAGAAGCCAAACGATAAGGTGATAGAAATTGAAGAAGATAAAGAGTTTAAATCAAGAAAATAAAATATGTTAAGAAGAAATAAAAAATGCTAGAATTGGAAAGCGAAAAGATCAAATAGAATATCAAAAGAATGGCCAATTCCCTTTTGTCTTGTTTGGCTTATATATATATATATATATATATATATATATATACAAAGTAAAGAGTACATTGGACTGAGAGAAGAGAGTAATTAAAGTGATTAAGGTGGGGATTGAGAGAGTGACTATTGGAATGCCTAGTAATGTAATAGGAGTAATATTTGGTGCAATTACACACTATTACACTTTAATATACATTAATCATAGGAATTGAGGAAAGGAGAAGTAAACCAAAATATTTAGAGTTATTGTGGAATAAACCAAAAAAAAAAGGAGAAAATAGATAAATAGAATCCTTGGCCAAAGAGAAGTGCCAACTCATCTTCTATTTTTCCAACTTTATATATATATNCCAATTACCCGTGCCGCATCAAAATCCTTCCCTGTCACAAAGCACCAAGTCAACAGTGCCCTATTGAAGTTCACGTCCGTGGTATTGCTAGAAGGCAGGAACCTGCTACAGATAACAGTCAACCAACACTTGGCCAGGTGAGTGAAGGAGTTAGAGTTGAGGGTTATTTGGTCACGTATCCATATGGGCTGCCCCCCTGTGCAAAGTACATCCGTCATGACCTCCCATGTCACCCCGGGCCTGTCATGGTAATAATCGACATCACTGGTGAACGGAGGCAGCCGCAACACCCGGCGAATTGTTTGAATTTGAGCACTGACCACCATACCCCGAACAATCACCTCCCTACCCAAATTCAAAGGGCAGTTGGCATAAAATTCACGAACCAGCATCTTGTTAACTGGTGCAGGGTCAGCAAATAGGAACTCCATTTCTCGCCTCCGTATCTCTTCATACATCTCCACTTTTTCGGCTCGGAGGGCTGCCCGATCAATCGGGATTTCATGGATAAAAGTTTTGGTAGCCTTGGCGTTGAAGTCGTCCTTTGCCAGTTCCGATTGGAATCTGGACTCATCATATGCAGGTCGTTGGGATGTGCCTCCAGAGCGCCTTTGCCTTTTGGGAGCCATTGATCCTGCAAATAATCAAACAAACCATGAACAAATGCCCTAGCTAGTGCCAATAAGGTGGTTACTCGGACTTCACCACCCAATGACACCAAATATAGCTCCTGACTTCACTCATAACAACCCCCACAATAGCTCCATAATTTTCTTACCACGTCCGGTATAATACACCCCACACTTATTCCATTCAATGGTACCCATGACATACAACACCACCATATAACAAATACCACTTTACAACAAATATCACCATACCAACAAAAACCATGCTACAACAAATATCACCATACCAACAATCAACTACACAACAAGAACCATCAACTACAACATCCCAAACCTAGGTTGGCTTAAACACCCCAAAAATATAAAACTTAGTGCCACAATTTTTTTTTTTCGGCCAACACATTACCCAATCCACACTACACCACAAAAATCTAATTTTAGGCCTCCAAACCACCAAAACAACTTCACACTTAATTAACAATGGAGGTCCAATTAATTTAGCACCAAACAACCTCATCAACATCAACTACAACAATGGCAAGCATAAAAGAAAGCAAACAAAATTAAAAAAAAATGCAAATTAATACACTAATCCTAACTAGGGTATTAATAAAATTACTAATCTAACAATTACACTACTTAGAAGAGAAAGAAATAGAGAGAGAGAAGAGTAACTTACTTGAGTTGAAGAGGGAAGGGAAGGGGGATGTGGTAAAGGAGGTGTGGGGAAGAAAGGTTGGGAATAGAGGTTTGGGGAAGAAGAAGAAGGGTGATATTTGTTGAAGAGAGAGAGAGAAAGAGAGGAATGGGGGTTGGGGCGTTGGGGAATAGATAAGGGAGGGGGTTTGTTTTGTGTGTTAAAAAAATTAAATTAAAAAAAAAACTATACTTACCTGGCCGCGTCTGTATCTGCCGCGGTCACGGTAGAACCGCGGCAGTGAGTTTCCGCGAGGCCTTTTGACAGCGGTTTCACCGCGGTCGCGGTGGAACCGCGGTCGAAGCCCCTCTCTGATTCTAACGCCCTTTTTTTTTTAGATTACAAAGGTTACAATTACAACAATGTCATGGGTTGCCTCCCATGTAGCGCCTGATTTAACGTCGCGGCACGACTCATGTGAGCGAAATTAAGGTTCGCTCGACCTCTGGGGTTCATTCAAATGCAGCTCGGTCATCTCCTTAGGCTCGTTCATGCCCACATACAATTTCAACCGCTGACCATTGACTCTAAATGTACGAGAGTCATCTTCAGTAGAAACTTCCACAGCTCCGGAAGGAAACACTTCAACCACGCGAAATGGTCCAGACCACCTTGACTTTAGCTTACCTGGGAATAACCGCAGTCTTGAGTTGTAAAGCAGTACCCTGTCCCCAGGTTTGAAATTTCGTTCAATGATGTTCTGATCGTGAAGCCTTTTCATTCTCTCTTTATATAGCCTTGTGCTCTCAAAAGCAAGATACCTGAACTCCTCTAGCTCGTGTAATTCAGTGACTCTCGACGTGCCCGCAGCTTCCAAGTCTAAATTCAGCTGTTTCAGTGCCCACCACGCTTTATGTTCCAGTTCTACAGGTAGGTGACAGGCCTTCCCAAATACCAACTTATATGGTGACATACCAATTGGTGTCTTGAATGCTGTCCTGTAGGCCCATAGCGCATCATCCAGCTTCCTTGACCAGTCAGTTCTTGTAGCATTTACAGTTTTTGTCAATATGCTTTTGATCTCTCTGTTGGAAACCTCAACCTGTCCACTGGTCTGTGGGTGGTATGGAGTAGCCACCTTGTGGCGCACATCATATTTAGCCAACAACTTCTCGAAGGCCCGGTTGCAGAAATGAGTTCCTCCATCGCTAATAATTGCACGCGGTGTCCCAAAGCGGGTGAATATGTTCTTCTTTAGAAACCCGACTACCACCTTAGCATCATTGGTGGGTAATGCAGCAGCTTCCACCCACTTGGACACGTAATCTACAGCAACAATAATGTATTTATTGCCATAGGAGCTGACGAACGGACCCATGAAATCTATCCCCCAAACATCAAACACTTCCACTTCTTGAACTGGGTTCATGGGCATCTCATGACGCCGGGAAATGTTCCCGGTGCATTGACATTCATTACAGCTCTTGACCCATAAGTGAGCATCCTTGAATACCATTGGCCAGAAAAATCCGGCCTCTAGCACCTTAGCTGCGGTCCTGATGCCTCCAAAGTGACCACCATACGCCGAAGCGTGACAAGCCTGCAAGATAGAAGATTGTTCGATCTCGGGGACGCATATCCGGATCATGTTATCAAGGCATATTCTAAACAAGTAGGGCTCATCCCAGTAATACCATTGGCTTTCGCGAAAGAATCTCTTCCTCTGGACCGATGACAGGTCGTGAGGAACAATACCACTGGCCAGGTAATTAGCATAGTCTGCATACCAAGGCGCTTCCTGATGAGTGGTAACGAGCAGCTGCTCATCTGGAAAGGTTTCCAGAATTTCCTCCACTTCTACTACATTTTCAGCTCCTTCAAGTCGTGATAGGTGATCAGCGACTTGATTTTCAGTGCCCTTACGGTCACGAATTTCAAGATCGAACTCTTGCAGTAGCAACACCCAACGAATCAGGCGTGGCTTAGAGTCCTTCTTTTCTATTAAGTATCTAAGAGCTGCATGGTCAGAGTATACGATTACCTTGGATCCTATTAGATAGGACCGAAACTTGTCAAAAGCAAATACCACAGCTAGCATCTCCTTCTCTGTCACTGTGTAGTTCAACTGGGCTCCACTCAGCGTCCTACTAGCATAGTAGATTGGGTGCATCAGTTTGTCCTTCCGCTGGCCCAGCACTGCCCCCACCGCGTAGTCACTGGCATCACACATCAATTCAAACGGTTGCTCCCAGTCAGGGGCAACGATTATGGGTGCTGTGACCAGCCTTTGCTTCAACTCCTCAAAAGCTACCCTGCAATCATCAGAAAATACAAAAGGGTGATCTTTCTCTAACAACTTACAGAGAGGATTGGCAATTTTGGAGAAGTCCTTAATGAACCTCCGGTAGAAACTGGCATGTCCAAGAAAGCTCCTTATAGCTTTGACTGAAGTTGGCGGCGGCAGCTTTGCTATGACATCAACCTTTGCTCTATCCACCTCTATTCCTTTGCTTGACACCCGGTGCCCCAAGACTATACCTTCTTGTACCATGAAATGGCACTTTTCCCAATTCAGAACCAAGTTAGTCTCGATGCACCAGCACACGCGTCAAATTCACTAGGCAGTCCTCAAATGAGTTCCCCACCACTGAGAAGTCATCCATGAACACCTCCATTATATCTTCTACCATGTCAGTAAATATGGCCATCATGCACCGTTGGAATGTGGCGGGTGCATTGCATAGACCAAAGGGCATCCTCTTGAAGGCATAAACTCCATACGGGCATGTGAATGAGGTCTTTTCTCTATCCTCAGGGGCAATGGAGATCTGATTGTACCCGGAGTACCCATCCAAGAAGCAAAAGTGTGACCTCCCTGCCAATCTATCCAGCATTTGATCAATGAAGGGAAGTGGGAAGTGGTCTTTTCTGGTGGCTAGATTCAACTTTCTATAATCCATGCAGATTCTCCAGCCTGTGACGGTTCTTGTTGATATAAGTTCATTGTTGTCATTCTTTACCACTGTCATGCCACCCTTTTTAGGCACACATTGAACTGGGCTAACCCAGCTACTGTCAGAGATTGGGAAAATGATTCCCGCATCCAACCATTTTATCACTTCCTTCATATTCGGGTTTAGCCGTCTCTGATGTTCCCTGGAAGGTTTGTGCCCCTCTTCCAGCAGAATCTTGTGCATGCAGTAGGCGGGGCTGATTCCCCTGATGTCTGCCATGGTCCATCCAATGGCAGTTTTGCACTCTCTTAGTACCTGTAAAAGCTGTTGAACCTGCACATCTAACAAACCAGATGAGATAATAACAGGTAATGTGGAGTCAGGACCCAGAAATTCATACCTGAGGTGGGTTGGCAATGGCTTCAGTTCCAACTTAGGGGGTTCCTCGATGGATGGTTTAGCTGGAGGGGTCTCTCTCTTTTCTAAGTGCAAAGGCTCAAACTCCAGATTTCTCTCCCAGAACCCTTTACCTTCCAGTGCCAACACCCATTCCGCCAAATCCTCAACATTCACTTCATCCAAATTTGTCAAGCATGTAGCAAGGGGATCCTCAACCGTCAACGCCTCATCATCAGCCTCTACAATTACATCCACTGCATCAATAAGGGAACAATTTGCGAACTCACTTGGTCGCCTCATCGATTTCTGCACATTGAATATAATTTCTTCATCATTGAGCCTCATCTTAAGCTCCCCGGTCTCGCAATCAATCAAAGCTCTCCACGTGGCCAAGAAAGGTCGTCCTAGAATTATAGGAATTTCCTCATCCACTTTGCAATCCAAGATTACAAAATCTGCAGGGAACACGAATTTCCCCACCTGAATAAGAACATCATCAAGAATCCCAAATGGACGCTTAACAGTCCTGTCGGCCAGCTGCAATAACATAGAAGTCGGTCGAGCTCTCCCAATGCCTAACCTCTTATAAATGACCAGGGGCATGAGATTAATGCTGGCCCCTAAATCACAGAGTGCCTTAGCAAAGGCATAGTTCCCAATGGTGCATGGAATTTGTAAAACTACCTGGATCAGATAGCTTTTCAGCAACAGGTCTAGATACCACTGCACTACATGTCTGAGTAAGGGTCACAGTCGACAAGTCTTGAAAGTCAAACTTCCGAGACATCAAGTCCTTCATCATTTTAGCATATCTTGGCATCTCCTTTAGAGCTTCAATCAATGGAATGTTTATCTGAATTTGTTTGAGCATCTCTAGGAACTTTTTATACTGCTCCTCCTTTTGATGCTTGGCCAACCTTTGCAGAAATGGTGCAGGAGGTCTTTTCTTCCCAATCACTTGAGATTTTTCTTTCTCAGCTACTGTCTCAACTATTGGCTCTGCTACTGTCTCAACTATTGGCTCTGTTTCTTGCTGCATATTCTTTTTTACATGAGCAGGGTGAACTGTTACCTCTGTCAATCCCGTAGAGTCATCCAGCTCTATGGGCACTGGAATTAGTGTCTCAGCCTGTATGTTTTCTCTAGGTCTCTCTTGCTCAACATCTAGATCCCTACCATTTCGTAGACTCACCGCCATCAGCTGCTTTGGGCCTTGATCTTTTGGATTGATTTGGGTATCTGCAGGTGATGTCCCTTGAGGACGATTGTTAAGTGACATTGAAATCTGGCCCACTTGTACCTCAATATTCTTGATAGCTGCATCATGTGCATCCACCCTTTCATTTATTTGAGCATTGGACCCAATAACCTGCTGCATCATTGCTTCAAGCCTTGCAAACCCGTCTTCCTGTCTTCCACCCTGTTGTTGCTGAGGTGGGTGGTACCCTTGCTGCTGATTGTTGTACCCTTGTGGTCTAGGATACGGTGCCATATTGTTGGGGGGTCTTATGCCTCCCGTGTTTCCTGCGTTATACTGTGGCTGCGGTGGCCTGTACTGCTGATGAGTCTGCTGACCCCAGTTCTGATTACCTTGCCTCTGACCCCCATAGTTAGCCACATAGTTCATATCTTCAGGGTGCTGGTGATGATGATCATGCTCTGTATTCCATGGATTACCAATTGGCTGGCTAATGCAAGATGTGCACAAGCCCCCGTTGGTAGTGTCTACTATGTGAACCCGTTGCTTCTGCCCTGATTCCTCCACCTTTTTGGTGAGGATGCTCATTTGCGTCAGAAGAGTCGCCATGTTTTCAGCCATTGTATTAGAAGGATCAAGAGGCACTGAGTGCACCACTGGAGTGATAGGTGCATTTCTAGAAGTCCAACCCGAATTCTGCGCCATCTTGTCGAGCAAATTCTGACCTTCTCTCCAAGTCTTGCTCAAGAATGCTCCACCAGCCGAGGCATCAACTATATTCTTCAAGCTGTCCGACAATCCCATGTAAAACCGTTGTCCCAACATCTGCTCTGGAACACCATGGTGGGGACACATAACCAACATTCCTTTAAATCTGCCCCATGTCTCGTGTAGTGTCTCCATTGGTTTCTGTTTGAAACTCACAATCTCATCAATTTGTTGAGCGGTCTTGTTAGGAGGATGGAACTTGTTGTGAAATTGCTTGACCAACTCATCCCAAGTTGCTATAGAGTTTATGGGAAGCGAGTTTAGCCAAACCTGAGCAGCTCCTGTCACCGAGAATGGAAACAATAATAATCTGATTGCTTCCGGAGTCACGTTCGGTTGCCTTTGAGTTTTGCAAATAGACAGGAAGTTCTTTAAGTGTTGCTGCGGGTCTTCTGTTTGTGTCCCAGAAAAAAGTCCCTTGTTCTGCAACAAGTGTAGCATGTTATTTGTGATCTGGAACGATTCAGCTTGTATTGCAGGCACAATAATAGCAGTGGCCAGATTGTCAGCTGTGGGTTGTGCCCAGTCATAAAGTGCACCCTCAGGCACAGGAGGTGCCAGTTGCTCATTCCTGACGTTCACGTTGGGGTCATTTATGTCGCCCATGTCAATTTCGAGTTGGTGTATTTGTTGTGATTGTTGAAGTCTTTTGTTTGCCCGATTCAATGCCCGGAATGTCTTCTCGGGGTCAGAGAGTCCTTCAAGCAGTTCTCCAGTCCTCGTAGAATTTCTAGGCATGCACCTGTGCACCCAGATCAACAACCGTCAAATTTTCAATGAAAAAATTGGTAGAGAGAAAACTGACTACAACAAGAATCTTTGTATTTCTGTCAATGGCAATTGATAATTCCGTTAACTCCCCGGCAACGGCGCCAAAATTTGATCACGCCCAACTATGCCTTATAAAAAGGACTCTGCGGACGTTGCAAATATAACCCGAGTATTACGCCCAAGGTCGAATCCACAGAGAGTTAACCTATCAACTGCTATCTTCAGACCCACTAAGTCTTCAGAACCAGCTTCCCAAATATTCAAATCTCAGTTGAGTGTTCTTTAACAACTAGCTTGCAAGTAACTAAATAGCTGTAAACTAAACTAATAAGGTTGTAAACAATTATGAGAAAAATGCTAAGGCAATGATTTCCCCTATTGATGGAATCCCTTCTGTTTATGCTCATACAAATTTACCCACACATCTCTATCAATCATGAACGCTAATCTTACCGTAAATCTCTCCCGAGTAATCACAGTAATTTACTATTGCACTCTCCCGAGATACACTAGCTTACTTTATTTAGCACAATTCAATTTAGATTGCACCCAAGGCTTCGTTATTCCTAATCCCGCCTTTAAACCCGCAATTATAGATTCCTCTAATAATCTAGGAGTGGTATTGTTCAACAATACCCTAAATATGCACTCTTTTCCAAGTTATGCACACTAAATAGGCACAGCTAATTGAGGATCCTGTCAATTAACTACAACGAACACGAAGTTGAACAAATAAAGATTAAACTAGCAATTTGTATTCACATAAACAAGAAGTTCATCACCCAATAGGTTCCATCAAAGCCTTAGACAAGGAATTTAGCTACTCATGGCTATGGGAAAATAAACTAAGCTTGAATTCATCATAAAAATCAAAAGAAAAGAAGAAAGATGTTTTGAGTACTTTCTCACAATTGTTTTCCTTGTTAAGAAACCTAAAAATCAATACATGCCTCTCTTGGGCGAAGTCTAATGTTTTAAATAGGGTTTAGGTCTAAAAAATCCCGTAATTGACATTTTGGTCCCTGAAGTTTTACTGTGCCTGCCGCGGTTCTGCCGTGGTCGCGGTAGAACCGCGGCCAAACACCCTCGCGGATTCTCACAACTTCTGCAGCTGCTTCCCACCGCGGTTCTGCCGCGGTCGTGGTGAAACCGCGGTGGATCCAGTTCTCTGAATCTTCGGCTTGTTTTTGCACGGGTCACTTAGGAAATTTCACAGTTGGCCTCTTTTTCATCACTTTTGACTCCAAAACTGCTCCTTAGCCGTCTTTATACATATATCACCTACAAATCATGAAAAGCACTAATAAGAGCATTTTGTCATCACTTTTAGCATTAAAACTACACAAGAAGGTGATTATTTAAGGTGTGATTATAGTCAAATTCACCTATTATCAGTTTTCTTTGGCGCAAAAATGCGGAAAACTTTTTTGAGTCCCGTGAAATTTATCTTTCAAGAAACCGACCAACTTTGGTCAGTTTTTTATTTTAAATAAATTAAAATTAATATTAAAAAAACCGACCGAAATCGTCAGTTAATTCGGCCGGTCATTTTAAAAAATCGACTGAATTCGGTTGGTAATTTTATGTTTTAATAAAACCGACCGACATTGATCGATTCTTTTCGTGTGAAAATACAATTAAAGAGTATAAATGAAATAAAGACAGTCTTAAAACAAAATGCACCAATGGTCTAGTAGTAGAAAAGTATCTTGTCACAGTACAGACCCTAGGGGTGTTCGTCGGCCGGTACGGTACGGTATTTAGATATTTCGGTTCGGTATTTTCGGTATTCGATTTCTTAAAATGCTATACCAATACCGTACCTAATTAAACTCGGTATGGTTCGATTTTTCTCTTTTCGGTTTCGGTTTATTCGATTCGGTAACTTCGATTTATTCGGTTTGAATACTAACAAGTGCATACAGTCATAGACTATAAAATTCATAATTAAAATACTCAAAAGTACAAAACAGAAAATATTTGTTGACAAAAATTTCGTCCAAAACCAGCAAATATCAACAAGAGAGAGAAAACTGCACATAAAGGAATAAATTCGATCATTAGAAATATCTTCTTACTTGCTTAGAGTTAATTGATGAACTTAGAGAATAAAGGAAAGTAAAATTTCGATTTTTTATATTTATGTTATAATTAATAATATGTGTATTGTGTAATGTAATATAATATATATTTCGGTACGGTATCGGTATTTCGGTATTTCATTAAAAAATATCAAATACCATACCTAATACCATATTTTTTTTAAAACTTAAACCAAATACCATACCGAATATCAAAACATCGAATACCAAATACCAAAATTTTCGGTTTCGGTACGGTAATTCGGTATTTACCAAATTATGCACAGCCCTAACAGACCCTAGTTCGATTCCTAGATGGTGTATTTTTTAATTACATAATTAAAATACCGACCAACTTTGGTCGAAAAAATACTGACCAACTTTGGTCGGTTTTTTTAGCAATTTTTTTTTAAAGTTAATTGACCGACCAACTTTGGTCAGTATGCCCTTTCGACCTTCAAAATACCGACCAAACGTTAATGGTCGCGTTTTGGACAGTTATTGGTCATTACCGACCTACTTTGATCGATTTTTGTTGGACGGTTTTTCCCGAATTTTTAGTAGTGAGAGTTGAAGAAATTTATAAAAATGATGTATTGCCCGGACCATGTCTATCAACCTTTGTCATTTGAGACCTTTTTTCTGAGAAAGGTAAGTAATAAATCTCTCGGCCTAACATAGTAGCTTTGGATCAAATCCTGTATTTGTCTTAAAATTTTTATTCAATATGTATAAATTATTAATTTAAAAATTAATAATTTAAAAGAATTAGGACCCTGAACACATAAACTTAAAATTCTGACACCGCCTATGCTATAATATTACTCTTTTTTTATCTATGATAGCATTGTTTTAGCCATCTTAGGTGCGCTTGATTTCTCTATCGAATACTTATTTCTCCTACTAGTATAAACTTGATAATTTGCCAACCAAAGTTTGGACATAACAAAAAAAACTTAGTGTGTGTTTTTTTGGGTTGAAATTCAACTGTAATCTCTTATGATCTTCATTACGTACTTTCACACTTTCTTTCGAGTTTAAGTTCCATGTGTAAACGATGCAATCAATACAATTAGATTACTTAGTAGGTAATAAAGGATTATACAGGTTAAAATTAATATAGTGTAAAAATCTATATAATCTAAATCCTTTTCTATTAGTTTACATTAACTTCAATTCATCCTAGCCATGTTCTGTCATCTATAAAATCGACTCAAACAGATTATATTTTTAATTTGAAACGATAGTAATGCAATTAAATTTTTTCTGAAGAACTGAAATCAATAGTAGGATTCAAAACATACTTTATTTATTCTCTAATCGGCGCATTTAGCGCTAATACAATATATTCCAATTTAATTATTCAGGTATACTCACAAGCATAGGTCTCCAAACCCTCCTAAGCAACCGTCGCCGGAAAGTCGCCGTCAAAGGCCGACTTCTCCGAACTGCCGATCCAATACTACCACCGGCACTAGAAATTTCCGGTGAAAATCCCTCTCTCGAATTTTCCGGCGACGAAACGAACAAATCCTTAAGCTTGTTTCTCACCACAACTTCCTTTTTATCCGGCGAATCTCCGTCGCTGAAAATCCGATCCGGCGACGCATCGTCCTCGGACAATAGCCGTCGATCACTTCCTCTGTCGCTGCCGGCGTTGCCGCTGCGGGTGAGGAGCATTCGGAGAGTTTTACGGCGGCGGAGGTGAATGACTGGGCTAGTTGTTGGGCTTCGAGTTGGGCTTCCTGCTGCTACAGCACATTGGGTCGCTAATAGCTTGAATTTTTGTAGAGTTGCCATAATTGGAAAGTGAAAAGATAGGGGAGTGAGGGTTAAGGAAAGAAGAAGTGGAGGAGGAAGGAATATGGAGGAGATAGAAAGTGAGAAGTGAACTTTATTATTGGGTAGGGGACGGCCATGGATTAGATTCTGTGTTTTCGGTCTAAAGATTGTGCAGTACTATGTAGGTAGAAACAGTATGATAAATGAGTGGCTAACTCTCAAAAAAAAAAAAAAAAAAAAAAAAAAAAAAATTGATTAATGAGTGACTGAAGGTTTGACTAGGCTGTTCTCTTTAGAAGATGGAGGGGCCGGGAGTATCATTAAATAAAAGTAAATATTATTCTCTCACTCGATATTTACACTAAATCACTCTAATAAATTTTGGTCGGGGTTTTTATATAAATCCGAAAAATCGAACCAAATCGAAAACCGACTAAAAAAATCGATACTTTTTCGGTTTGGTTTGATTTTGCTTTTGAATTTTAAAAATCGATCAAATTTGGTTTGATTTCGGTTTTAATAAAACAAAATAATCGAAAAACCGAATCAAACCGAATACAGAAGTAGCTATTTAAATTTATTACTATACCTATATATATATATATATATATATATATATATATATATATATATATATACACAAAATTTCCAAAATTTTATATTACATTTTAATATTTTGCACTTTTAGTATAGTTCATTGCTATTATAATAATCTAGTTCTTTGTCTTTACATTTGTTTGATTAGTAGTTTTCTTTTGCTAAGTACACGAATTTATTTCATGTCAAAAATAATTTATTTTTATTGAGTTCTAAAATTATTCATCACTATTTAGTTCAGTTATCATCAATATATCTTGGTAAATGATAGATTTCTCAAAGAGCAATTGGTTTGATAGTGTTATATTGAAAATATAGTTGTCGTAATATGTGTTTGGTACTGTATATCTCATATTTAAGAAAGAACCGATAAATAACAGAAAAAGTAACAAAAACCGAATCGATAAAAAATCCACTTAATTGATTTGGTTTGGTTCCAATATTTGAAAAACTGGCTCACTTGGTTTGATTTCTTTTTAGGAAAAAACTGACCCAAACCCACCGTGAACACCCCTATATGTTGGTTAAGTCACACGTAATAAATAATATAAGAATGTATATTAATTAATTATAGTTTAGTAATAAGAGCGTTAATAAATTTATGTATTCATGTTTTCATGCCTCCTTATTTGTCTGTTTTATTGTTTTAATAAGGATGACATCTTTCTATACTTAAAAAAACAATTAAATCGGTTATTTTATCTATAATAGTATCATTTATAATCACATAAATCTTATGATATGCTTGAATCTTTTACAATTTACAAAAAAAAAATTCCATTTCAAAACTGTGTCCAATGATCTATACTTCATAAATTGAAATGCAAGAAGTTGTACGTAGTATTTTAGTTTTTATAAGTATTAAATACTTGTTCTCAGAAGTATTTGCGAATATTTAAATTTATGACAAAGTTTAAAATAAATTAAGAAAATATATTTTGTCACACTCCCTTTTTACACCCGAGGGTATATGGAAGTTTTTCCAATAAAAGTGACATTATTCGAAATGAGATTATTTTATTTATTTAATCAGAGTCGCCGCTTGGGATAATTTATTTGGTGTCCCAAGTCATCGGTTTATTTTAAAATCCCAAATCGAGAAAATTTCGACTTTTATTTAAAAGTCTGCGAACCAGAAATTCTAAGTAAGGAATTCCGTTAACCCGGGAGAAGGTGTTAGGCATTCTCGAATTCCGTGGTTCTAGCACGGTCGCTTAAACTGTTAATAATTGGCCTATTATCTGATTTACTACATGTTTTAACCTATTGTGCATTTTTAGCTTTTATAACCGCTTTTAGTTGTTTTTTATGGAATTAATCTGGAACAAGTTACGATTGACGTACACTTATTTGTTTGATACACATTGCGAATCGTGTCACGGGAACCGTACCCACGATCTACAACATGTTTAATTTATTTAAAGTTATTAGAAGTTGTGGCTGGGTCACATAAATGTACCCCGAATTTGGGAATTAGGTACCACAGCTACGTCACGGGAACCGTACCCGTAGCTATGATGACTTTATTATAAACGCGCCTAAAGCAAACTACGAGTTTTTAAATAAACTAAGTTAATATTAATGTGAGAGCCATAGGTTATGGATTTTATTTGCATATGGCACACCTCAAATTATTTTAAGAAAAGGTATATATATATATATATATAATAATAATATATATATATATATATATATATATATATATATATATATATATATATATATATATATCTTTTAAAGGGTAAACTAAAGATGCTCCTATTTTAATCTAATTTAGAATTAAGTATCACAACCACGTTACGGGAGCCGTACCCGTTAGTTGTAATAATTAATCGCGTCCAAAAGCAACGCTAACGTAAATGTTCATGAATTATTTTAATTTTAAGTTGTAATACTAATAAGAGGGCCATGGGTGATTTAATGAAAGAAAACTAACGGTGTTCATGAATTATTTTAATTTTAAGTTGTAATACTAATAAGAGGGCCATGAGTGATTTAATGAAAGATGGCACGCCTCAAACCATTTAAAAGAATTACACTTAATTAGGCCTAAGGATATTCTTATTTACAACTAATTTGGAGTTAAGCCATTAATTATGGGTAAAGAAATGTAAAACCGGCCTAAGATAATTTGGACAAAGAACTGGGCCAATAGCGGGCCCAGTATATTATTAAACAGGCGTAAAAAAGAGAGTGGATATGTCACCAATTGGGCTCCAAAATTGGGCCCAGGCGTAGGACCAAACGAGAAAACTGAACAACAGGGGTGCGATTTTGGCTAAGAGTTATGATTTGGGCCATCAGCAGGCCCAATTGTTTCAATGATCAAGTTTTAAAAACTAAAAAAAACTACTGAAATCACAACAAACTTTATACCAACATTTGCATAGATCTTTAAACAAAATGCCTAACATGATAGGCCTTAAATTGTTAACATGTATCTAATAATAACAAGACCAAATTTGAATCTACACAATTTTTAAAACATGGATGAGCAGTCACTTTTAGAATTGCATGGAATCAGTAGTGATTAAAGACTAAATATACTCAGCAGCTAAACATTGCGTTTTAAAAAGGCATGATGTACTGGTCTACATTTAGGATTTAACTATTATGGCTACACCTAATAACCTATAAATTTTTAAAAGTCCGGTCCATTACAAGTTCCAGAATTAAAGAGGATACAAAATAGAAGTGACTGATATAAACTACATCAACACCTTAAGCTAAATTAAAATAGAAAGAAAAGAGAAAATTTCTGAGTTGCTACTGCTCTCAGCTTCAAACGGGCCAAAGCTATTTGCCACTTTACTTTAGGGTAGACCACCTTCCATGCTTATACTAATTTCTGAAGTAACCAAATGCAAAACAACAAAGTATGCATTATTATGGGATGAATCTGACCAACTGGTGGTCAGATTCACATCCTTAAGGTCATTTGCTTGCATAAAACTATTACAATCAGCCTTATAGTTTGTGAGAATCAGGACAGATTTAATAACATTTTTTTATACTACTAAAGTTCATATAAGACATAAGAAAGCTGATGAAAAAACTGAAAGCTGATGAAAAAACTGAACACACACTAGTTTCTACCATTGAATCATATGGTTACACACACATAGAAAAGAAGAAACTCAGATTTGAGCAAACAGATTCATTTCATAACAAAGGTGTGATTACATACCTAGAAATGATCCAAAATACAGCAACAAAGAGGACCAAATAAAGGTCAATAAACGAGGCTGATTCAGAGCTTAAATCCACAGCAAACAGACAGAAGCTAACTCAGAAGTTTCGACCAGAAATCAGCAAGAAAAAACCCACAGTTTCAACCAGCAAAACCCCAGCTAAAAGAACTAGTATTTCCAGACAAAACCCACAGCTAAAAGAAACCCATTTTTTGAATGTTTTTGTATCTAATCTTGATATCTTTCAGAACCAGTAGGAAGAAAGGAAAAGACTAGTATCTATATGGTTTTTCAGAACTTTTTTTTTTGAGTGCAGAAAATGATGCTGAATCTGTCTATGAATGAATGAAGGAATGTTTCCTTTTATAGAATGCACAAAAAGCATCAAAAGAGGAATATTCTAACCTAAAAAATTCTGAAAATCAGAATAGTACAACATCTTTTACAAATGTCTTTTCTTTTCCTTATCCAATATCAGCATTTTAGGCTAAGGATAGGGACAGCTGTGAAAAGTCTAGAAGGTTCTGATATTAGACTATACAAAAGTCCATTTTTACCCTTCTAATTACTGCATATTTCAGCTTTGTCCTAAGTTCTTTTAGTTCAATTAGGTCCCTATAAGTTTTTATTGATTTACAAATCATGGCATACACAATCAGAACAAATCAAAAAATGCAAACGATGTCAACAGAAATAAAAATAAAAGAGCTGATGCAATTTGAACTAAAATTAACCTAATTACTAATAAAAGGCCGCTTTTATCTAATTAACTACAGTAATCAAACTAACATTTATCAGAAAACCATAAAGAAATCCTAGAAGTTGAAATAATCATGTATATGAATTAAAACAGATTAGTTAACTCAATTAACACGTGAAATCTAATTACAAAACAGGGGAGAGGAACATTTAAACAAAGCAAAAGCAGAATAATCGGTTCATCAAAACCCTAATTAGGCTTAAACTTATGCAAATTGAAATGAAATCCTAGCATGCTCTGATTAATCTAATGGTCAAGGTATGAACAAACAATTAACAGTTTTTTTAGAAAGAAGAAAAATCCTAAAATTATGCGGCTAAATCGAAACAACTAAACATGCAAAGAAGATAAAACAAATAGAAAAAAGAGAAGGAAATTTACCTAACCTTATTCTTCCAATAAAACTGGACTGACTTCGGATTTTGACCCAAATTCTCGGGGGGGGGGGGGGGAACGAATGAACTTTAGACAACCATGAATCAACTGCTCTTATTAAGGGCAATGAATTCATGGAAGTCTTGGGTTCAAAAGCCCCAAAAACTGCCGAAAATTTGGGAAGTGACAGAAAGCTAGGATTCTTGAGAACTTAGATTTAAAATTTGAGGAACTCCGGGCTGATTCATAGGAGATTAATGGTGGTTTAGGATTCAGAGGGGTGTCAAGATTATGCGGTGTGAATTTTGGGCCATTTGAAACACTTAGGATTTTGAGGAATCGATATTAGATTTAAGATTCGAGCCGTTTGGTGATGATTCGAGGGAATTAGTTTGGAGATTTGTAAAGAGGAGACGACGGGGGTTCTGGGGTGTAAGTTTGGGGCCATTTGGAGGTGGTCCGCTGCCGTGAGGCAATTTTCGGCCGGCGGACCACAACGGAGACGGCGAGGGTTTTCTTTAGTTTGGCGTTAGAGACAAATGAGGGGTTCTGAGTGGGGGGGGGGGAGAGTATTTTGGACAGTTAAATAGTAAATAGGGGGCTCGTTTCGGGCCATTGGATCACAATGATCCAACGATTGTGATTGGGAGGGGACAAAACGGGGTCGTTTTGGATGCTAAAGGGGTGGACCGGGTTCTTAGGTATGGGGTGGTATGGATTTGGATGGGTTTTTGGCTTTGAAAAAGGCCCAATTGCTGAGTTTAAAACCCATTTTCAATTAAATTCTTATTTTCTTTTTCTTTTCCTTTTCCCTCTTTTCATTTTTTTTTAAAATTAAAAATTCTAAATTAATCTAAATTGCAAAATTACACTAATTACAATAATTACTTAATCCTAAATTAAAAGAGAAAAATCAATAACTAAAAATTAAAAAATGTAAAATGAGCTATTTTTGTATTTTTCCTTTTTAATAAAATAAATAATTACTAATTAATTCTAAGAAATGTAAAGACAAACCTAAATGCAATGCATGGTATTTTTTGCATTTTCATGATTTTAATAAGAATTAAATGTGCACAAAATGCAAACAATTAATAAAATTCTACAAAAAAATTCCTGTAAAATGACAAACAATTTGAAAAAATCTATTTTCTTGGATTTTATAGTAGTAGTTCATATAAGGCCAAAATCACATGCTCACAGCAGCCCCTCTTTGCTCGAAAACACGAAGGATTTTCGGGCAAAGATAAAATGAGTAATTACGAGGGATTTTTGCCCATTTTTTTAAGCTTTTTTTTTTGCCCATTTGAAACTTCATGAGAAGCAATTTTTTTTTTTGAAAAAGTTTGACCGAACCTTGCTTCAGAGGTTGCCTACATATCCTTGGCTATAAAGGAATCAGGTCAGTGTAGTTCTGGAAGTTTTGGTAGCTGGGACTACCGGGAAACTGTGATTTCACTACTGTTGCTGCTGTTTTTGCTTGCTGAGCTCCTTATTACACCAAAATGGAAGATGAAAAACTAAACTAGCTAAGCCTATCAACTACGAGTTACAAAATTCCTATCAATAAACCTTCTAAAGCTTGATCTTGAGTCTTGGAGGGTTCTTCCTGCAGGCTTTGATCTGAAATTTGATGCTCGTTAGTTGCAAATGCTGGTTCATCCTTCTTCAGCTTTTCGGATCAAGGCGGGACAATGCAAAACCTATGACTTCAACCTTATCTTGGGCAGTCCGCATCTTTTCTCCGCTTCTACACTTAGAGTTCAAGTTCTTTTCTTGTTCTTCTTTCCTTTTATTTGGGTTGAGACTTCTTCTTTTGGTCATCTCAAACCTTGTGCTTCACAGTAAAAGACCTGTTACCAAAGCAAACAAACGAACAAAATTTTCTGCCTCAGTTTTCACTAGGAAAATTTCGTGAGTTATTCGTAACAAAATCTAAACTATTTCTTTATTGAGAGCATTAAAATCAGGATTTCGTATCCTTGGGAAAAAGAGATTAGGGAATGGAGCCCTATATCTATAATGAAATCAGCTAGGGAGTGGAGACCCTTTGTCTAAAATAACTTCAACTAGGGAGTGGAGACGCTATGTTGGAAAAGCAGACTAGGGAGTGGAGACCCTATGTCTAAAACAAAATCAACTAGGGAGTGGAGACCCTATGTTGGAAACACGACTAGGGAGTGGAGACCCTACGTCTTAAATAACTTCAACTAGGGAGTGGAGACCCTATGTTGGAAAAGTGACTTGTGAGTGAAGACCCTATGTCTAAAATAACTTCAACTAGGGAGTGGAGACCCTATGTTGGAAAAGCGACTAGGGAGTGGAGACCCTATGTCTAAAATAAATTCAACTAGGGAGTGGAGACCCTATGTTGGAAAGGCAGACTAGGGAGTGGAGACCCTATGCCTAAGATAACTTCAACTAGGGAGTGGAGACCCTATGTTGGAAAAGCGACAAGGGAGTGGAGACCCTATGTCTAAAATAAATTCAACTAGGGAGTGGAGACCTTATGTTGGAAAAACGACTAGGGAGTGGTGACCCTATGTCTAAAACAAAATCAACTAGGGAGTGGAGACCCTATGTTGGAAAAGCGACTAGGGAGTGGAGACACTATGTCTAAAATAACTTCAACTAGGGAGTGGAGACACTATGTCTAAAATAACTTCAACTAGGGAGTGGAGACCCTATGTTGGAAAAACGACTAGGGAGTGGAGACCCTATGTCTAAAATAAATTCAACTAGGGAGTGGAGACCCTATGTTAGAAAAGTGACTAGGGAGTGGAGACCCTATGTCTAAAATAAATTCAACTGTGGAGTGGAGACCCTATGTTAGAAAAGCAGGCTAGGGAGTGGAGACCCTATGTCTAAAATAAAATTAACTAGGGAGTGGAGACCCTATGTTGGAAAAATCTTAGCTAGAGATTGGGGACCCTAGGCTACCATGATTTTGAATTTTTCTTCTCTTCTTATTCTTCTTTTTTTTAATTATTTATTTTACGGAATGAGTGAATGCGGGAAAGAATTTTAGAAGGGACTTCCCTTTTTTGGATTGTTGCTGCAAAGCTGGTTCTAGCCCTTGCGCAGTTTTCTTTTTGGTTGCACCTGCTTCTTGCAAGGTTGCTTTGAATTACACCTGTTTCCTGTTTTTCAAATAAAGAACAATTTGTCAGTTTGAAACGGTGGTTGGTTTTGTGGCCTTGATTATTTCAACCACTTGATCTCGGCCCCTTCCATCTGCAACCGGTTGTTTCCTGAATACCGATTGCATTTCTGACCATGGAGAAACTCTGTATTTTCCAAACTTTGCCATGACGGTTGGTGGGTGGGTCTTAAGCTTTCAACTTTATTTCGCCTTTGTGGGCCTTTTCCTTCTGACTTGTCGCCTTTTTTTTCTTCTTTTTTTTAACTTCGAAGCATTGGGGAACTTTAGCTCCTCAAACTTTGTCGCAACGGCTAGTCGCGTGGGACTTAACCTTTTCTAACTTTATTTCGCTTTCGTAGGCCTTTCATTTTTTGCTTCTTTCTTCCAACTTCAATTTCAGAGCATTTAAGGCACTTTCACTTTTCAAACCTTTGCCAGGACAGTTAGCCACGTGGGACTCAACCTTTTTAACTTCATTTTGCCTTTGTAGGCACTTCAATTTGATTTTCTCCTTCCAAGAGTTTTCAATTTCAAAACATCAGCTACCATGGCCGGTCGAAGTCGACTTGATGCCCCTGACGAGGTTGGGTGCCTTTTGCATATTAGCTTGTATCAAACTAAAGCCCTGTAAATCGGTCTTGCTATCTCTTCTTTGCCTCAGCTTTGGAATAGAGTTAGACCGAAAGGGATTCAAAGAAAACGAACAATGGAATGGAGAATGAGTTTAAAACAAGAAGTGTCCCTTTCGGGGAAGGACTTATCTGGAGTACATGCGGACTTCAATGAACATGACATGCCTTTTGGACTGGATGCCTGATCTGTATAAACCGTCCGACTCTCATAAATTCATCACAACTTTTGCCTCAAAATCGAGAAACCTTGCCAGGACTCTGTCGATGCCGATGGCTGCGAGGATCCTCTTTTCAATCAGGGGCGCCCTTTGCGGGTTTTCACGAGCTGATCCCTCTCATTTCTCTTCTCACCATCGCCTTATAGTGCTCTTTACGAGTTTTCACTAACAAGACTCTCTCATTTTCAATTTCTCCGCTTACCATCGCCTTACAGTGCCCATGTGGGTTTTTACCAATAGGACTCTCTCATTTTATTTCTCTCATTTTGATTGCATCAGATCCAAGTAACTATATCCTTTCATTCCGAACCCCTTTGCCGATTGATCAGAAGGACTTGAACAGGGTTTTGAGGTAAAAAGGATTTGGATTGAGTTACAACTTTGGAACCTTTCGGGCGAAACCATCGCCGAACCATTATAACATCTGCCCCAGTTTCACTTTTTTTTTAGGGGGAGGGGGATTTTGGATTTTTATTTTGGTGTGACTGAACCCCAACGAGAGGCTGCCTACGTATCCTTTCGGAATCAAGTCGAACGTAGTTCAGGGAACTTCGTTTTTGATTTTCTTTTATTTTTCTGTTTTGTTTTGTTTTCTCTTTCTTTTTCATTTCCTTTTCCTCTCTTTTTTTTTAATTTTTTTAATTTCATTTTCTTTGTCTTTTCTTCCCCCTTTTTTTTTTTGCATCTTTCTTCTTCTTCTCCTTTTTCATCATTTTTTTTTCATTTCATTTTTTCAATTTTTTTTCAATATCACTTTCAGGTTCCAAAGAGGGTAATCAAAGAAAAGTAACCGGCTCAAAGGGTTTGCAAAGGGTTGATAGTGTTTGGGTGGCGAGAATAAAAGCCTTCTTCATCCCAACCGGAGAACATTAATGCTGTATAGAAGATCCAACAAAGTACCTTTGTCACGACCCAAATTCCACTAAAGGTCGTGATGGCGCCGGACACCACTGTCAGGCAAGCCAACCCAAAATATTTAATTAAATTCTCATTTTAATACTCTTGAAAACTATGATTTTCCTTCAAATTTACCAATAAAAAGACAATCGCTTCGATTCAAATTAAATGACAAGCAATTAATACAAAATACTTCATAACCATCCCAGAAACCGGTGTCACAAGTGCATGAGCAATTTCTAAGAAAATCGAATAAAGTACAACAGCTGTCCGGAATACAAATTGGACAGAAAATAAATAAAATCCTGAGAGAGACTATACTAGCTGCGGGTCGTCTCGAGGAAATACAGCTCACCTAGTCTCCGTGTCAACCATGCTGCTACGCCCACTAGGCCACTAGAGGTGCATGTGCATGTGCAACAAAAATGCACAGAAGTGTAGTATGAGTACAAAAATAACGTGTACTCAGTAAGTATCCCGCCTAATCTCAAAGAAGTAGAGACGAGATGGCAACTTCGACACTTACTAAAGGTCCAATAATAATATTATTAATGCGATGACTCACGGATTTATTAAGAACAACAGTAAAATTCAAATGAGTCACTAAACAGGTAAAGTTCCTTTTTATTTAAAGTCTCCGGATTCATAATCCATTAATTAATAATTATCTCAAGTCGGGAGAGCAGACAACAATATCAATAAATATCGAGGCAAGCAATACAAGTATGCGCAATTCATGCCGAGGTCGTACGGCCCGATCCAACAGAAATGTAAATTGTGCACTGCCGAGGGTCGAGCGGCACGAACCATAGATGCATCTATTACCCCGCTCGCGAATCACACATGCTACGCGGTCAAATTTAACTAAACAATCACCCTGCTTGCGAATCATACATGCGACGCATGTACACATAGAAATACATGCTCAAACAGCAAATTAAGAATTTATCGGGGAACATTTATCCAAATAAAAGCCAATTCTCTTTTAATGATTTAAGAAAATGAAGATTAATCCTCTTAGGAATTCATTTACCAATTCGATAAGATTTAAGAAATTCAACTGTCAATAAGATCACAGATATTCCAAGTCTAGCATGCTTTTTGGGTCCTAGACTACCCGGACTTACACATATTAGTAGCAACGCACGAACTCTCGTCACCTCGTGCGTACGTAGCCCCCACAAATAGGAGCACATAACCAATTATTTCACCTATGGGGACAATTCCCTCTTACAAGGTTAGAAAGGAGACTCACCTCGCTCCGAAGATCCATAACCGGCATTCCACGCCCTTCCGAAGACTCGAATCGATGCTAAATGCTCCAAAGCTAGCCAATAATTACGCAAATCCATTTATATATGCTCAATTACTCATTACAATCCAATTTATAACAATTCCTAACCCCGATCGAAAAGTTGACAAAAACGCCCTCGGGCCCACGTGCCCGGATTCCGAAATTTTTCGAAGATAAAGTTTATCCATAGCCTCACGAACTCAGATATATAGTTTACTCTCAATTTCATACCCAAAATCGTGGCAAAATTCCAAGAATATCAATTTTTTAGGCTTTCCTCAAACCCCCAAACTTCTACCAATTTACATGCTAAAATCCATACATAATCGATATATTTAACTCAAGATAGGTGGGGATAGCTTACCTTATCGTTGATGATGAAAATCCCCTCTTGAAACCCTCCAAGAATCGCCCAAGCCAAGAAAATATGAGAGAAAATGGCCAAATCCTGATTTTTAAAAGAACTTACTGCCTCCAGCGCTTCTGCACCTGCGGTCCATTGACCGCTTCTGCGGTTCCGCAGGTGCGGCCCTTCTACCGCTCCTGCGGTTTCTCGACAGGCCCTCCTTTCCGCTTCTGCGACTCGACCTCCGCATGTGCGGTCCCGCTTCTGCGGCTGCATGACCGCATCTGCGGTCCCTTCACTTCCGGTCCAAAATCGCATCTGCGGCTCCGCACCTGCGGCCCAAGTCTCGCAGGTGCGGTTATACCAGCAACTTCAGCCTTCAAAAATTCCATTTTTGATCCGTTAACCACCCGGATTCCACCCGAGGCCCCCGGGACCCCAACCAATCATACCAACCAGTCCCAAAATACCTTACGGACTTGCTCGAGGCCTCAAATCATATCAAACAACGCTAAAACCACGAATCGACCTCCAATCCAAGCTTTATGAACTTTAGAATTTCAAACTTCTACTTCCGATGTTTAAACCTATCAAATCACGTCCGATTGACTCCAAATTTTGCACACAAGTCATATTTGACATCACGGACCTACTCCAACTTTCAGAATCGAATTCCGACCCCGATATCAAAAAGTCTACTTCCGGTCAAACTTCTCAAAAACCTTCAAATTTCTATCTTTAGCCAAATGACTCCAAAATGACTCACGGACCTCCGAATTCACTTCCGATCGCGCTCCCAACACCAGAATTACCATACGGAGCTACTCGCAGACTCGGATTTCCAAATGGACATCGATAACACTGAAATGCACCTCAACCCAAACTTACGAAATTTCTTCCAAAATGCTAACTTCCAAAATAGGCGCCAAAACGCTCCCGGGTCATCCAAAACCTGATTCGGGCATACGCCCAAGTCCGAAATCATCATACGAACCTGCTGGAGCCCTCGAATCCCAATTACGAGGTCGTTTACTCAAAAGTCCAATCCTAGTTGATTCTTTCAACTTAAATCTTCCGAAATAAAAATCCTCCTTCCGAATCAACCCCGAACTTCCCGAAATTCAATTACGACCACGCGTACAAGTCGTAATACCTGAAATGGAGCTGCTCATGGCCTCAAACTGCTGAACGGCGCGCTAGGGCTCAAAATGACCAGTCGGGTCATGATCACGCCCAACTCTAGTCCTAAAAAGGATAAGTGGTCGCTGCAAATATAATCCGTTCTAAAAGTCCGGAGTCGAATCCCATAGAGAACTAAGGCTTAGCTGTATCTGTTTAATATCACTAAGAAGACAAGATTGAACAATTTTCTAAATTATACAGATTGAGATTTATATTTCTAACTAATTAACTAGCAAATACTACAAAGCGGTAAAATTAAGGGTTGGAGACTAAATTAAGGAGATCTAGAGTTATGATTTCCCCAATTGTCGGAATCTTCACAGTTATGTTCCCTACAATTTTGCCGATGTATTCTCTACTGATCGTGAGCTCTTTAGGTGCCGTAATTCTCTCTCGAGTAACTACAATAATTTACTAGACATATTCTCTCGAACTATGCTAGTTGGCTTCATCTAACCGCTCACTATGACCACGTCAAGGCTTTGTTATTTCTAAACCTACCTTTAAACCCAATGTATTGATTTCTCACATACGTTAGGAGTGACGTTGTTCAACGACTACCTAAATATGTACTCTCTCTCGAGCAGTACACACTAAATAGGCACACTCAATTGATGGCCATTCAATCAACAACAATAAACACGTAGTTGAACAAGTAGAAAAATCCAACGGCTCAATTATATAAAAACATAACAAGAATTTATCCTACAAAAGGTTCCATCAAAACCCTAGAAAACGAATTAGCTATTCGTAATAGTATGTAAAACTACAATACTAAAAGTCGTAACCAACAATAAAAGATAGGAAGAGGAAGGAAAAACTCGTAGAAGAATTCCCCGCCTTGCTCCTATTGTGTTCTTCCCTCCTTAGGTCGAATCTCCGGTCTCCTTAGCCTCCTTAGGTCTACATTATGTCAAAAGTGTGTCCCACCTTTAAAATACCGTTTTTCCATGTATATATACCAAGTAGGGTCGGGCCCAAACTATTATACCTTCTCCTAAGCGAAAAAGGACAACTTTTTCATGTCTGGACAGCCGCGGCCGCGGTCCACCGCGGTACGACCGCAGTATATGGCAAGTATACTGCCTCAGCCCGCCTCAGATCCGCGGTCGCGGTTTCGAACGCATTTTTCACCCTGTTCCGTTTGGAATTTGGAAAAACGTAAAACATGAAAGTTGTATCTCTTTGAGCTAGCTTTGCAGCCATATATTGTGGAGCCCAAATGGAGTTCTGAGCAAAAACTTATGTGCATTTTACTAGACAGTGCGCAATATGCCTACTCGATTCTTCGTTTTGTTGCTCTATCGTCTGTTGATCCCCGAATACGATCCCGGCTTAATTCCTTGGGCTTTTACTCAGAATTCAGAGCTCCAAATCACTTGAATTCATTCCATAACACCTATATAGCTCGGATTCACTCCTACAAAGCATAAAACAAACCGTTAGTGCAAAACACTAGCGATTAAAGCGCAAACTCAAGTAAAGTGCAGTAAATTAGAGTGTAATAATCGACTAAAATACGTAATTATAGCCTATCATCAGGTCGTTACAACCTTTGTCTGCATTTACATTGACAGTTGTTTTAGGGACATTTCTTCGATGTGTCCCAAGTACAACGCTTTCTTTTGGCAGTACTCTCGTTATCATGTATGGACCTTTTCAATCTGGAACCAATTTTCCTTCAGCTGTTCCAACTCTTTGTTTTATTTCCTTAAACTTATCTCCATTGCAATCTAATTCTTGATTCATTATTTCGAGGTCTGACAGCGTTTCAGGATCTGGGCATGAAGTCCGCCAGCATGTCATGTTATTGAAATCTGCATTTAACAGAACTAAAAAGAGAATAAAAAAATGACAAGATTAAGAAAAGAGACATTCCTGGACAATGAAATTTAATTTCATTTGATTTTTTTTCTTTTTTTATTTTTGATTTGATTTTTTTTTTAATTTTTTGAAGATAGAAGGGTTTACATCGGAAAGTAAGACAATAAAGTAATACATCCGGATCACACCCTGAGATAATCCGGACGCAGAAAGGATAGCAAGACTGGCTACTAAGACTCCCGTCTGATGGAGAACTTTCATGCTTGGCGACCGTTTTTTGGCTTTTTTTCTGTCTCGGCAATGGCTGCAATGGCCTTCAGTGCTGGATCAAATTCATCTTCACAAGTCATTCTGACTATTGGCCAAGTGTTGTGAGCGGGCAACAGATTGTTCATCACATCAGGAGCTTCTTCATCCCGAAAAACGATTCTTTCATCTTCAACTGCCCTTTTAAGGGTCCAACAGTCCTCCGTACTGTGTCCTACTGCCCCAGAGTGGTATTCACATCTAGCATCAGATCGGTGCGAGGGGGACTCGGGGTTCGACCGGTTCGAGGCCACTGGCTACAATAGATTTAGCCTGATTAGCCTTTGGAACAAGCTTGAATACGATTCACCAATAGGGGTGAAATGATTCTTTCTGAAAGGCTTTCTTGGGCGAGGATTGTACTGGGGATCAATTGGCTGAGGATTATATGGAGCTTGGTAGGGATGGGCATTTTGGGAGGTGGAGCTCGGTTTTGTGGATAATATTGTAGCCGCGGGTAAGGTTGCGCATTCATCACCGCAGTGGGAGGCAGTGCCACGACATAAGCGACATTTTTAAGGGGATAATACTGGGGTGGGATGATAGGAGGCACATATGATTGGCTGAATGACCTGCGGGCCCCCCTTGAGCTTGAAACCATCATGACTCCCTCTTCACTCCCATTTCCATTTATCAAACCCTCTGAACCATTTTGAACATCTGGTGATGTGACTTTAAAAGCATCATGACTCAAGATTCGACCCGTTTTTAGCACACTTTCTACCATCTCCCCAATTTTGATAGCCTCAGCGAACGGCTTTCCCATAGCGGACATCATGTTCTGGAAGTAATCAGCCTCTTGGGCTTGTAGAAAAACCGTGACCATTTCAATTTCGTCCATTGGAGGCTTTACCCTGGCAGCTTGCTCACGCCATCAGACATCATATTCGCGGAAGCTTTCCGCAGTTTTCTTTTTCAAATTGGACAAAGAGTTTCTGTCGGGAGCGATGTCCACATTATACTGGAACCGTCTGACAAAATCCCGGGCCAGGTCATCCCATATGTGCCATTGGGAGATGTCTTGGTCCATATACCACTCTGATGCAATTCCGGTTAAGCTCTCTCCGAAATAGGCCATCAACAGTTTCGCCCGCCCCTCTTAGCTGGTTGCAATATCTTTTCAAGTGGGCGATCGGGTCTTCATGCCCGTCGTACTTTTCAAATTTTGGCATCTTGAAGCCAGCTGGGAAGTGGACATGGGGAAACATACAGAGGTCAGAGTATGAGACACTCTTTTGACCACTCAGACCTTGCATGTTTTTCAGGCTTTGTTCCAAGCTCTTCATCTTCCGAGCCATTTCCTCTTGCTCGGGATTTTTAACCACCTTTTCTTGCTCCACCGAGAGATCATATTGCGGAGGTTAAGTGAAGGAGTATGGGGTCACATATGTTATTTCTGGTTGAAGCTGTGGACCCTGAAAGGTGAACATTGGAGGCTCAATATATGGCCGTGGTAAAGTTGGTTGTGCTCTGGTGCAGACTGGTGCTGCAGAGAACAACATTGGAGGTGTCCTGGAAACTGGCGCCTGGGGGCGAACCACAGAAGGCATGCTAGGAACGTTGAAAGGCATTGGAGGGTGCCCGCATGGGATGAGCGGGTTGGGCACAGGGGCGTTGGTAACCTCACCTGACCTGGGGATCAACTCACGGAACCCAGGGATTGCACTTGGCGGTTCCTTACCATTAGACCATGCGTCCCACATTTCCAATATATGGAGACGCAACATCTTATTCTCTTCAGCAGCTGCTGATTTTAGCTGCAGAATAGCCGATGCCGGGCTATCCTCAGGACCGATAATTGGTAGATTGCTTGCGGAGGCCATCTGTGCCTTTGGATCTTGTGAAGGAGGGGAGGCTAGACTACCAACAAAACCAACCACCAAAACCTGGCTACTTTGCACACCCAACAACCTTGTTAGTATTTGAGACATTTAACATATAAGAAATCGCACGTTGGGATGCAATGCACCTAAACAGTTAAACGCTTCTACCATGTGTTTGAAAGGTTGCATGTTTCATCTCGGCCTTAACTAATCCTTTCAGTATGTACCTCTTTTCTTTTATTTCTGCCTCTCTTTAATCACTCTTGATTTTTCATCTTGTTTATGTCGCTCTTTTATTTTTGGCACTCTTTTTTTTCTCTTTTTGTTTGTTTTTGTCACTCTTTATTTTTGTCACTCTCTTTTTTTTCACTCAATTTTCTTTCTCTTTTTTTTCCAGTTTATTTTTCACTCAGTTAATTTTATGGCTATGATCGAATCCGATGAGGATTGCCTACGTATCATGACGCCGCATGAATCAGATCTTGCGTAGTTCGGGAAGATCGCGAATGGAGTAAATAAACTAACTCTTTCTTTTTTTTTGTTTACTTTTCTAAAACTCAGACCATGAAAGCTTTAAGAAAAAGAAAAATATTTTTTGATTTGATTTTTTTTTTGTTTTTTTTTGAAATTTTCGAAAGAAATGCTTTAAAAGAAGAAAGGAAATATTTTTTTTTGGATTTTTGATTTTGATTTTATTTTTATTTTTTGAAAGAAAGGCTTCTAAAAATTTCTTTTCTTTTGATTTGAACTTTGAGAATTTCAAAGTAAAAGGAAAATATTTTTGTTTGAATTTTTATTTGTTTTCTCTTTTCCTAAAGAAGAAAGAAAATATTTTTGGCTTTTGGATGTTGCCCCTTAATTTTCGAAAGAGGGACTTTTAAGAAAATATTTTGAATTTCTGAGATTTTTATTTATTTACAAAAGTACTTCTAAAGAAAAGCAAAAATATTTTTGGACTTCAATTTTTTCAAATTTTTTTTGACATTTACGAAAGAAATACTTTTAACGAAGGAAAACAATATTTTCTTTTTTTTTTCGATTATTTTTTTTTTTGGTTTTTTCTTTTAATGTTTTGGAAAAATACTTTAAAATAAAGGAAACCCGTATTTTGGATTTTTATTCCTTTTGATTTTTTGTTATTTCTTTTTTCCGTATGAAAGACTTCAGAAAGAAGGAAACTATTTTTCTTTGAGTTTAAAAATATTATTTTTTTTTGAATTTTCTAAGGAAAGATTTCTAAAGAAGGAATAAAGGAAAATGTTTTTTTGGATTTTTTTTTAAAATTGAGGTTGGAACCGATGAGTTTTGCCTACGTATCTCACATCCGGTGAGAATTAGACCCGCATAGTTCGGTCAATTTTGACAGAACAAGGGAAACATGGCACTTGAAAATTTTAGCTCATTTTGAAATGACTTTTCTTTTTTCAAAATTTCGGCAGAATTTCAGAATTTTCTAAATACCTACCTCACCTTTTTTTGATTTTCTTTTTCTTTTCTTTTTTTAATTTTCTTTCCCTATTCTAGAAACCGGTTAACATGCAAGCCGAAACAAACAGGTGCGCAAGTAGCACGTAAAATGCATCAGGATGGTCTTTTGATTTTTGGGGGCACCTGTCCTAGACGGACCCAACCCTTATGTTGAGTCCCCAAAGTCAAATGCACGTGATGCAAACAAGCGTTCCTACTAGGGATCCGACATGAGGCTATGTTATACTAGGTTTAAAAACCTGGGTGTATTGTTCTAAACATGGCTTACCTGAGCGGATAGCTCGAGCCGGGGGGGGGGGGGCAGCGTACCGGGAATACAGAAGCTTCACCGGCTTTGCAACTTGTCCGAACCTTGTTCTAAAATTGGGATATGACTCTAACAGAAAAGAAGTTACACGAAGTGCACACTTCCCAGATGATTTAGATGACTCAGAGAGAAGAGGGTTTCGTAACAGTTTATACACAGTCCAATCAATATCAAAGCGGTAAGAAACGACGTTTAGCACATTAGGCTTAAACATGTAAGAATCAGATAACAAAACCAAGCCAACTATAACAGTTATTCTAAGCTCGAATTCTTGAACCCTGAACCAAAAGTTCTGGGTTTTGATCCCCAGCAGAGTTGCCAGAGCTATCACACCTCCTTTTTCACCACCCCGAGGGGGATAAGGGAGTTTTTCCAATTAAAGTGACATTATTCGAAATGGGATTATTTTATTTAACTTTTCAGAGTCGCCACTTGGAATAGTTTATTTGGTGTCCCAAGTCACCGGTTTATTTTAAATCCCAGATCGAGGAAATTTCGACTTTATTTAAAATTCAGCGAACCAGAAATTCTAAGTAAGGAATTCTGTTAACCCGGGAGAAGGTGTTAGGCATTCCAGGGTTCCGTGGTTCTAGCACGGCCGCTTAAACTATTAATAATTGGCCTATTATCTAATTTATTACATGTTTTAAACCTATTGTGCATTTTTAACTTTAGAACCGCTTTTAATTATTTTTTATAGAATTAATCTGGAACAAGTTACGATTGTCGTACACTTATTTGTTTGATACACATTGCGAATCGTGTCACGGGAACCGTACCCACGATCTACAACATGTTTAATTTATTTAAAGTTACTAGAAGTTGTGGCCGGGTCACATAAATGTACCCCCGAATTTGCGAATTAGGTATCACAGCTATGTCACGGGAACCGTACCCGTAGCTATGATGATTTTATTATAACGCGCCTAAAGCAAACTACGAAGATTCGTTTTTAATATCTAAGTTACAATGTTAGTGAGGACCATGGATGATCTAATTATGGATGGCACACCTCAATTTCAATTCTCTTTAAAGGAAAAGCATTTAACCATAACAACTACAAATGTTAGCTCTTAATCCAATTTAGGAGGGCCATGATGATTTAATGAAAGATGGCACACCTCAATTTACTATTTTTAAAAGAGATTTGTATTTTTTTCTCTAAGGCAAATTAAAGATGCTCCTACTTTAATCTAATTTAAAATTAGGTATCACAACCACGTCACGAGAACCGTACCCGTAGTTGTAGTGATTTAATTGCGCGTCTAAAGCTAAAGTGTAGAAATTATGGGTGTGTTCGGTTTCAGAAAAAGTTTCCCCTTTTGCTTCTTTTCGACAAAAAAAATCTTATATCTGCTTTCTTTTACAGCTTCTTGTATTATGGAGACCAAACAGCAACTAAACTAGTGGATTCCAACCATAAATGAAGAGATAATGTTAGCATTAAATTAAAAGCAATTTCAATTGCTGCCAAAGCCCCATTTCTTTAGAACCAAACGATAAATTAGACATAAATCATCTAATTCTTATGTAATAGAACGCCCAGCGGAGCTAATGATGCAAAAGAAAATTTTAAAGTAAAATGGATGGCATCATCATTAAACAAGTGTGTGCATGTCCACATAGGATGCGAAAAAAATGGATAGCATGTCTACTGAAATGTAACTGCAAGAAAAGAGTAAATTGCTTTTTAAAAAAAAAGCTAATGAACGTTTAAATACTTGTATTTTTACATGGAATTAATGGGCCATTAATCACACAGAAACATACTTACACTCTAGTAACTAAACCTCAGATGATTAAAACAGAGTAAACTTCCACACACTACAAATTCGACAACAGAGTGCTTTTCTAATCATGAGATTTCAAAGATTCTTACTGTTGCTATATACAAGTGATAGTAGTCAATGTCCAAATTGTTTAACTCATATGGACTTCTTTAACAGTTACTACCAAAAGATTGAGTTTCTTTTGTTGGATCTTAATCCACCAAAAATTACTACTTACCCTGGTTTTATATAGTAAATATTTTATTTTATTAAATATTTTATAAGCAGACTAAGGAATCTATTTTAAGCTTTTCTCATAAACTAGTTTTCTCCTTCTAAATTTTACTCTAGAAATAAGAGAACACCAACGCAGTTTATAACAAAATCAGACAAAACTCAACATCGATTATACTTTCATGACAAAGCAGATCTGAGATAGTTCATAGAGAACATACCTAATGTCGAAAAAGAACTAAATTTTAGCATCCTTTTGAAACAACCAAATCAACAACAACAGCCATGAATTTGAGCTTTGACGGCTTGTGCAAACCCAGAAAAAGAAGAAGTTAGGTTTTGAAATCAATTTTTCTTCAATGTTCCTTTAGAAATTTAGATTCTGCTTTTGTTTGTTTTCCTTCAAAGTTTTGTAAATTTTCTTCTTCACTTCCAAATAGGGGTGTTTGTTTTCCTTCAAACTTTTGTGAATTTTCTTCTTCACTTCCAAATAGGGGTGTGTGTGAAGAAGAAGAAGAGCGGCAATTGAGTGGTCCGGCGTTGGTTTTTTGGCGTAGGATTTGGAGAAAAGTCCAGGAAGAAGAAGTTAAGGAGTTGTCGTGCTCCAGCAGAAGCAAGCCACGTTTTTCTCTGTTGTGTAGGGGTCTTCTCCTTCGTGTGTGTTGAGGAATGACGCAGCGAAACCGGAGAAGGGAGCTGGGGTGTTTGCGCCGTTTTTTTCTTCTGTAGGGGTCTGTTCCTGATTTAGGTCTAGTTTCTGATGGATTTTTGTTAGGTCTCTTTTATTAAAGGGGAGGGGGGTCCATTTTGGTTAAAGATAGGCTGGACCGGGTTAAAGGTGGGTCGGGCGTGGGAATTGGGTAGAAGAATCACATTTGGGCCATTGCATTTGCTCTTTGGGGTGGCTCAATATAAAAAACCAGCCTTTTCTTTTGTTTTCTTTCTTTTTCTTTCTTTTCTTTAAATAATTAAAATCATAAATCAATCTATTTTTGTAGAAATTAAATTCTTTATCTATTTCTAACAGTAAAACAACTAGTTAACTTAAAACTAAAGAAAAATGCTAATTTTATAGACTAAAATCTAAATATGTAAAAAATGACCATTTTATTTTTTATTTTTTTGCTTAGTAAAATTAATTCCTACATGCAAATTGGACCTAAGATGACATGAAATTAAAACATGACATTTTTTATGATTTTTCTATGATTTTAAAGTATTAAAAATGTATGAAATGCAACTAAATAAAGAAAAACTTCTAAAATCCCCTAAAAATAATTTTTGGTTTGATTTTTAGGAGTTATTTTCATGTAGGGCAAAAATTAGGTGCTCACAGCAACCACAATGCCCACACTGAATAGACCTTCTGAGAATCTGTAGTTGTTCCTCCGACTCCCCTCGGGCCAAAACTGATGTAAATCTGACTCTGCAATCCGAATGTCGCTAGTGGACTCCTCCACTTGGCACGAAGCCATAGAAAAACAACATCTGATAATCCGCAAAGCTAACCTTCACAGCCCGCACAACACCAATCACAAGGTACTCCAATACCACCAACTATCCTCAATCACGTCCACCTCGTGATCTTGCCATAATATCGACGACTAGTCAATCAATTAAACCTTCTCAAACTCGTACTCATCAACCAGATGTCGGAACCCGGTGCACCTCCATATGAACAACTGAATAGTCTCTCAATACCTCTGTATCTTCAGTCTGGACAACACGTTGAGACAATGTCTGAGCATCCCTGACCCCCTCGTAGCCCGTTTGTAGCATCACGACCCATTGGCGCATAGCGTACATTGAGAGCGCAATATCATACATGAGTGGATGTAAAGGAACATAAGTTATATGCTTCGAGCTGAATTAATATCGCACGATAAGGAATGAAAGAAGGGAGATTATCCTAATAGTTCTGTAGCCTCTCGAAGATAAGTACAGACGTCTCCGTACCGATTAACAAGACTCTACTAAACCTGTTTATGACTCGTAGCACCTATGAACCTGGAGCTCTGATACCAACTTGTCACAGCCGAAAATCCCTCCGAAGGAGTCGTGATGGCACCTAGTCTCTAAACTAGGTAAGCCTAATATTTACAGAAATAACATTGATATTCACTAACTTAAAATTAGATAACTCTTAGGGGGGGGAGGGGGGGGAACACAGAAACTGCGGACGCCAGGCAGCTACCTCGTATACTCCGAATGTCTGCCTGAAGTTGGAAGGATCAGCACTCGGGAGCGGAACCAGCTACGCCTGAATCTGCACACAGGATGCAGGGAGTAAAGTGAGTACTCCAACTCAGTGAGTAACAAATGTAAATAATGACTGAAAGTAAGAAAACACGTAAGGCACAAGGCATTCTATAATGAAGCAGTAAAACCAGTTAAAAACAGCGAGCCAGTGAAAAGTCAAGTAAAATCCTTTTTCCAACAATGAACATGTAATTGACAGACAATTAAGGTATAGTAAATAAATAGAAGCTCGCCCCTCGGGCACAGTATCCACAAATCCGCCCCTCGGGCAACATCTCAGAACAATACCAGCCCCTCGGTCTCAATCTCACAACACAATAGGTACCCACGCTCACTGGGGGTGTGCAGACTCCTGGAGGGCCCCCTTACGGCCCAAGCGCAATAACAAGCCATCTCGTGGCATCAAATCTAGGCCCTCGGCCTTATATCAATCAAGCCACCTCGTGGCGTACATATCTCAGGCCCTCGGCCTAAAATCAGTATCAGTGTTTCCTCACAACATAGGCCCTCAGCCTTACTCAGTCAAAAATCCTCACAAGCCCCTCGGGCAATAGTAAAATAGTGTTTCTCAGCCCAAACATCATTTAAAATATCATTTAAGTCTCAAAACTGAGTAAAAATGGCCGAGTAGTAAAACAGTGGAAAATAACATGACCGAGTTCAACAAGTAAGTCAAAACGGTGAGGAAATATCAATAAAAAGCCCCGAAGGGTTCAAATAGTTGGCACGAAGCCCAAATATGGCATTCAGCCCAAATCATAATGATAGCAAATAAGTTTCAGTCAAATACTTGGTAAAATAATCAACCGGGACGGACCAAGACACATTCCCCAATAGTGTACGACCCCACGCTCGTTAACAAGCGTGTGTCTCACCTCAACATAGCACTACGATGTGCAATCCGGGGTTTCAAACCCTCAGAACATCATTTACAATCATTACTCACCTCGAACCGACTAAATCTCTAGCTCGTGACGCCTTTGCCCCTCGAATCGGCCTCCACGCACGTCGAATCTATCCAAAATCAGAACGAGGACGTCAAAATATGCCAAGGGAACAAAGCCCAAGTGAAAACATTCAATAAAGGGCACAAATCCCGAAATTACCAAAACCCGACCCCCGGGCCCACATCTCGAAATTCAAAATGTTTTACACCAATGGATTCCTTATCTCCCCACGAGTTCATACATATTAAAAATACTAAAATCGGAGTCCAAATGACCTCTCAAATCCTCATTTAAAGGCCTCTTAAACTCAAGCCCTAATCCCCCATTTTTAGCCCTTTAATTCCTTAAATTACAGCCTTAATCCATGAAATACTACCATAGAAATGTGTTTTAGGTCCAAAATCCTTACCTTAACGAAGCCTCCTTGATTTCCCTCTTCAAAATCGCCCAAAGCTCCCGAACTCGTGTTAAAAAATGGTGAAATAATCCAACTTCACGAAATGAAATAACTTATATGTTCTGCCCAGACTTTTCCGCATCTGCGGTCCAATGCCCGCTTCTGTGGTACTACATTTGCGGCCAAACCACCGCTTCTGTGGTTTTTCACTTAAAACTCAAAATCGCATCTGCGATAGGACTTCCGCATCTGCGGCTTCGCAGATGCGGCCACCATGACCGCTTCTGCAGTATCTGCTCGCCAGTCCCATCTCGCATCTGCAGTCTTATCCCTCGCACCTGCGGCATCGCACCTGCGGTCCCCAATCCGCAGGTGCGGAAATACCAGAAGCAGAAAATCTACAGCTGCAACAAGCATCCAACTTCTTCGTTAACCACCCGAAATCACCCCGAGGCCCCCGGGACCTCAACCAAATGCATCAACATAACCTAATACCTTATTCAAACTTGTTACAATCATCAAAATACTTCATACAACATCAAATCAACCAAAACACCTCAGATTCAAGCCTAAGTTTCTAAAAACTTCCAAATTCCGCTTTTGATAAAAAACCCAACCAAACCTCGTCCGAGTAACCTGAAATTTTGCACACACATCCCAAATGACACAACAAAGCTACTGCAACTCTTGAAATTCCATTCCGACCCCTATATCGAAATCTCGCCTACCAACCGAAAATCGCCAAAATATCAACTTCGCCAATTCAAGCCTAAATCTTATCCAAACCTCCAAAACTCATTCCGATCACACTCCTAAGTCATAAATCACCTCTGAAGCTAACCGAACCATCGGAACTCACATCCGAGCCCTCTAACACTTAAGTCAACATCCAGTTGACTTTTCCAACTTAAGCCTTCTTAAAAGAGACTAAGTGTCTCAAACTTCACCAAAACCAATCCGGATTCAATCCAACCAACACGATACCTAAAAATACGGATAAACAAAGCAATAAGAAGCAGAAATACGGAAAACGGAGGGGTAACTCATGAGACGAGTGGCCGGGTCATCACATCCTCCCCAACTTAAACAAACGTTCGTCCTTGAACGAGTCAAGAAACATACCTGAAGTCTCAACAGGTGGGGATATCTACTCCGCATCTCTCGCTCGGTTATAGGTAGCCTCCTCCACGGGCCGACCTCTCCACAAAACTTTCACTGAAGCTATATCTTTTGATCTCAACTTCCGAACCTGACACTCCAAAATAGGTGCTGGCTCTACATCATAAGTCAAATCACCCTCCAACTGAATCGTGCTGAAATCCATAACATGACACGGATCTCCAATATACTTCCGGAGCATAGAAACATGGAACTCCGGATGTACACTCGACAAGCTGGGTGGCAAGGCAAGCTCATAAGCCACCTCCCCAATCCTCTGAAGTACCTCAAAAGGCCCAATGAACCGCGGACTCAACTTCCCTTTCTTTCCAAATCTCATAACACCCTTCGTGGGCGAAACCTTCAACAGGACCTTCTCACCAACCATGTAGGACACATCTCGAACCTTCTTGTCAGCATAACTCTTTTGCCTCGACTGCGTTGTACGAAGTCTCTCCGGAATTACCTTCACTTTATCTAAAGCATCCTGAACCAAATCTGTCCCCAATAGCCTAGCCTCACCGGGCTCGAACCAACCAACTGGAGATCTACACCGCCTCCCGTACAATGCCTCATATGGAGCCATCTGAATACTCGACTGGTAGCTGTTGTTATAAGCAAACTCTGCAAGCGAAAGAAACTGATCCCATGACCCTCCGAAATCAATAACGCAAGCGCGTAACATATCCTCCAATATCTGAATAGTGCGCTCGGACTGCCGTCCGTCTGAGGGTGAAAAGCTGTGCTCAACTCCACCTGAGTACCCAACTCCCGCTGGACAGACTTCCAAAACTGGGAAGTAAACTGAGTGCCCCGATCTGAAATGATAGAAACTGGGACACCATGCAACCGAACAATCTCCCGGATATATATCTCTGCTAACCGCTCGGAAGAATAAGTAGTACAGATAGGAATGAAGTGCGCGGACTTGGTCAGCCTATCCACAATCACCCAAATAGCATCGAACTTCTTCAAAGTCCGTGGAAGCCCAACTACAAAGTCCATAGTGATCCGCTCCCACTTCCACTCGGGAATATCCATCCGCTGAAGCAAGCCACCCGGTCTCTGATGCTCATATTTCACCTGCTGACAATTGAGACACCGAGCTACAAATCGCACAATATCTTTCTTCATTCTCCTCCACCAGTAATGCTGTCTTAGATCCTGATACATTTTCGCGGCTCCTGGATGAATAGAATACCGCGAGCTATGGGCCTCCTCCAGAATCAACTCCCGAAGCCCATCCATATTGGGCACACAAATCCGGCCCTGCATCCTCAACACCCCATCATCTCCAATAGTCACATCTCTGGCATCATCATGCTGAACTCTGTCCCTAAGGACATGCAAGTGTAGATCATCATACTGGCGCTCTCTGATGCGCTCATATAGGGAAGACCAAGAAATCACACAAGCCAATACCCGACTGGGCTCCGAAATATCCAACCTCACGAACCGATTGGCCAAAGCCTGAACATCGACCGCAAGAGGTCTCTCCCCAACTGGAATATATGCCAAACTCCCCATACTCACTGCTTTTCGGCTCAAAGCATCGGCCACCACATTGGCCTTCCCCGGATGGTACAATATAGTGATGTCATAATCCTTAGGCAACTCCAACTATCTCCGCTGCCTCAAATTAAGATCCTTTTGCTTGAACAAATGCTGAAGACTGCGATGATCAGTGAATACCTCACAAGATACGCCATACAAGTAATGCCTCCAAATCTTCAACGCGTGAACTATGGCAGCCAACTCCAAATCATGGATGGGGTAGTTCTTCTCATGGGGCTTCAACTGACGAGAAGCATAAGCAATAACTCTACCCCCCTGCATCAACACACAACCAATCCCTACTCTCGAAGCATCACAATACACGGTATATGAACCTGAAGCTGATGGCAAAACCAATACTGGAGCTGTGGTCAAGGTTGCCTTGAGCTTCTGAAAGCTCTCCTCACACTCGTCCGACCATACTAATGAGACACCCTTCTGAGTCAACTTGGTCAAGGGCGATGCGATAGATAAGAATCCCTGAACAAACCGGCAAATAATAGCCTGCCAAACCAAGAAAGGTGCGAATCTCAGTGGCCGAGGACGGTCTGGGCCAACTCTGAACCGCCTCTATCTTCTTTGGATCAACATGAATACCCTCACTGGACACCACGTGTCCCAAGAATGCCACTGAACTGAGCCAAAACTCACACTTGGAGAACTTTGCATAAAGCTTCTCCTCCCTCAATCTCTGCAACACAACCCTCAAATGCTCCGCGTGCTCCTCCTGACTGCGAGAATATAACAGAATATCATCAATGAAAACTATGACAAATGAGTCTAGATAAGGCTGGAACACGCTGTTCATCAAATGCATGAACGCTGCCGGGGCATTGGTCAGTCTAAAAGACATAACCATGAACTTATAGTGACCATATCTGGTCCTGAAGGCCGCCTTAAGAATATCCGAATCCCTGATCTTCAACTGGTGATAACCCGAACGGAGATCAATCATGGAGAACACCCTCTCTCCCTGAAGCTGGTCGAATAAATCATCAATGCGAGGTAAATGATACTTGTTCTTAATTGTTACCTTGTTCAATTGCCTATAATCAATGCACATCCTCATAGTGCGATCCTTCTTCTTGACAAACAGAACCGACGCACCCCAAGGTGACACACTAGGCCGAATGAACCCCTTATCAAGGAGTTCCTGAAGCTGCTCCTTTAACTCTTTCAACTCCGCTGGTGCCATACGATACGCCAGAATAGAAATGGGCTGAGTGCCCGGCACCAGGTCAATACCAAAATCAATATCCCTGTCCGGTGGCATACCCGGCAGTTCTGCAGGAAATACATCAGGGAAATCCCTCACAACTGGGACAGAATCAATACTGGAAGCCTCAGCTTCGACATCCCTTACAAAGGCAAGATACGAAATACAACCCTTCCCAACCATACGATGGGCCTTCAAGAAAGAGATCACCCTACTAGGAATGTAATCAGTCACACCTCGCCACTCGATCCGTGGCACACCCGGTATAGCCAATGTGATTGTCTTAGCATGACAGTCCAGAATAACGCGACACGGAGACAGCGAATGCATGCCCAAAATAACATCGAAATCCACCATACTCAATAATAAAAGATCCACTCGGGTCTCCAGACCCCCAATAGTCACCACACACGACCGGTACACACGGTCTACAATAACAGTATCGCCCACCGGGGTAGATACATGAACAGGTAAAGCAAGAAACTTACGGGGCGTACCCAAATAACAAGCAAAGTATGATGACACATAAGAATAGGTGGAACCAGGATCAAATAATACAGAGGCATCTTTGTGGCAGACTGAAACAATACCTGTAATAACAGCATCTGAAGCGATAGCATCGAGTCTGCCTGGAAGAGCATAGAAACGGGCCTGACCGCCCCCTGATCGACCTCCCCCTCTGGGGCGACTCCTGGCTGACTGACCCCACCCCTAGCTGGCTGGGAGGGTGGTGGTGGAGCAACTGGCGCTGAAGCTGATGACTGGCCCCTCTGGTGGGATGAACTAGCAACACAACGGGGACACTGCCTCCATATGTGCCCCATCTCTCCACACTCGTAACAACTTCCAGGTGCTGGAGAAGGGGACTAATGGGAACCCCTCGCACCGGAGTGACTAACAGATGCACTCGGCATAGAAGAGCCCTGAACAGATGGAGCACGGGATGAGCTCTGAGCTGGAAGGGCACTAAGTGAAGAATGGCCCTGGTGTGAACTGTGAGAACCATGACCCGATGACGCCCCTCGATAACCTGGGCGATCAGACTGACTATGTCGGAACTGTCGGCCTCTGCCGTGCTGAAATTGGCCCCTCGAAGGAGCACCACTGTAGCTACCAGATCCTCGAGGCCTCTTGGCCTCCCTCTCCTCTCGCTCCTGGCGACGGACAAACTCAATCTCTCGGGCAATATCCACTACCTCCTCGAATGTAGCACCAGTCACCCTCTCCCTGGTCATAAGAATACGGAGCTGATAAGTAAGACCATCGACAAATCTCCGGATCCTCTCTCTATCTGTCGGGACCAACCAGATGGCATGTCGAGCCAACTCAGAGAACCTCAACTCATACTGTGACACGGTCATGTCCCCCTGATGCAACCACTCAAACTGTCTACGCAGCTCCTCTCTGCGAGACTGCGGCACATACTTCTCCAGAAAGAGAACGGAGAACTGCTTCCAGGAAAGGGGTGCTGCACCAACAGGCCTACGCCTCTCAAAATCCTCCCACCAAGTAAAAGCAGGTCCTGAAAACTGATAAGTAGTGAAAGCGACCCCGCTAGTCTCCAGAATACCGGCTGTACGAAGCATCCTCTGACATTTGTCCAAAAAGCCCTGGGCATCCTCGCCCTCTGCCCCACTGAAGGTCGGAGGCTGAAGTCTACCAAATCTCTCCAACCTACACTGCTCATCCTCTAGCATGACAAGAACTACATAGTCCTGAGCAGCGGCAACCGGCTGAGCTGGGTGTGCCCCCGGCATCTGAAGTCCCTGCACGACCTGCTCAGGTGTGCGGGCGGCGGGAGTCTGACTGCCTCTCCCGGCCTGAGAAGTAGCTGCGGCTGTAGTGGCTGAAACCGCTTGAGCTAGGCCAGTGCAAATTGATAATATCTGAGACAAGGCCTCCTGAAGACCCAGAATCACAATAGGCACAACTGGTGCCTGAGCTGGTGCTGCTGGAGTGTCCATAGCTGGGACCTGGTCCTGAACTGGGGCAGCTGGTGAATATGCAGGTGTTTCCCTCGCTGCTCTTCCTCTACCACGACCACGGTCGCATCCTCGGCCTCTAGTGGCCCAGGCTGGTGGTACAGGTGGTCGTCCACCCTGTCCGGTAGCGCGTGTCCTCACAATTTGTGAGAGAATAGAACAACAGAAGTTTAGTACTCGGATCAACAAATTCGCACGACAAGAAGTTCAAGAATGTGAAGTTTTCCTAAAGGTTCTGCAGCCTCTCGAGGATAAATACAGACGTCTTCGTACCGATCCGCGAGACTCTACTAAACCTGCTCATGACTCGTGAGACCTATGTAACCTAGGCTCTGATACCAACTTGTCACGACCCTAAATCCCAACCCGGTCGTGATGGCGCCTCTCGAGAAGACAAGGCCAACCAACTAAACCCAATTTACCTTTTTAAACAATTAAACAACATAAAGCAGTCTAAAACATGATTTAATAACATTATGTGGCAGATAATATCAATAAAGTGCGAAAATATAACCCTACACAGCCCTAACCGGGGTGTCACAAGTCATGAGAATCTATAAGTCATAATACAAGTCTCCTAAGTCTGTAAACTAGTACATCTGTCTAAAACATGATAGAAATGATAAAGGAGGAGAAACACGGAAACTGCGGACGCCAGGCAGCTACCTCGTATACTCCGAATGTCTGCCTGAAGTTGGAAGGATCAGCACTCGGGAGCGGAACCAGCTACGCCTGAATCTGCACACAGGGTGCAGGGAGTAAAGTGAGTACTCCAACTCAGTGAGTAACAAATGTAAATAATGACTGAAAGTAAGAAAACACGTAAGGCACAAGGCATTCTATAATGAAGCAGTAAAACCAGTTAAAAACAGTGAGCCAGTGAAAAGTCAAGTAAAATCCTTTTTCCAACAATGAACAGGTAATTGACAGACAATTAAGGTATAGTAAATAAATAGAAGCTCGCCCCTCGGGCACAGTATCCACAAATCCGCCCCTCGGGCAACATCTCAGAACAATACCAGCCCCTCGGGCTCAATCTCACAACACAATGGGTACCCGCGCTCACTGGGGGTGTGCAGACTCCTGGAGGGGCCCCTTACGACCTCGTGGCATCCAATTTAGGCCCTCAGCCTCATATCAATCAAGCCACCTCGTGGCATACATATCTCTGGCCCTCGGCCTCAAATCAGTATCAGTGTTTCCTCACAACATAGGCCCTCGGCCTTACTCAGTCAAAAATCCTCACAAGCCCCTCGGGAAATAGTAAAACAGTATTTCTCAGCCCAAACATCATTTAAAATATCATTTAAGTCTCAAAACTGAGTAAAAATGGCAGAGTAGTAAAACAGTGGAAAATAACATGACTCAGTTCAAGTAGTAAGTCAAAACGGTGAGGAAATATCAATAAAAAGCCCCGAAGGGTTCAAATAGTTGGCACGAAGCCCAAATATGGCATTCAGCCCAAATCATAATGATAGCAAATAAGTTTCAGTCAAATACGCGGTAAAATCATCAACCGGGACGGACCAAGTCACAATCCCCAATAGTGTACGACCCCACGCTCGTCAACAAGCGTGTGTCTCACCTCAACATAGCACTACGATGTGCAATCCGGGGTTTCAAACCCTCAAAACATCATTTACAATCATTACTCACCTCGAACCGGCTAAATCTCTAGCTCGCGATGCCTTTGCCCCTCGAATCGGCCTCCACGCGCGTCGAATCTATCCAAAATCAGAACGAGGACGTCAAAATATGCCAAGGGAACAAAGCCCAAGCGAAAACAATCAATAAAGGGCACAAATCCCGAAATTACCAAAACCCGACCCCCGGGCCCACGTCTCGAAATTCAGAATTTTTCACACCAATGGATTCCTTATCTCCCCACGAGTTCATACATATTAAAAATACTAAAATTGGAGTCCAAATGACCCCTCAAATCCTCATTCAAAGGCCTCTTAAACTCAAGCCCTAATCCCCCATTTTAGCCCTTTAATTCATTTAATTACAGCCTTAATCCATGAAATACTACCATAGAAATGTGTTTTAGGTCCAAAATCCTTACCTTAACGAAGCCTCCTTGATTTCCCTCTTCAAAATCGCCCAAAGCTCAATGGTGAAATAACCCAACTTCGCGAAATGAAATAACTTATATGTTCTGGCAATACTTTTCCACATCTGCGGTCCAATGCCTGCTTCTGCGGTACCGCATTTGCGGCCAAACCACCGCTTCTGCGGTTTTTCACTTAAAACTCAAAATCGCATCTGCGATAGGACTTCCGCATCTGCGGCTTCGCAGATGCGGCCACCATGACCGCTTCTGCGGTATCTGCTCGCCAGTCCCATCTCGCATCTGCGGTCTTCTCCCTCGCGCCTGCGGCATCGCACCTGCGGTCCCCAATCCGCAGGTGCGAAAATACCAGAAGCAGAAAATCTGCAGCTGCAACAAGCATCCAACTTCTCCGTTAACCACCCGAAATCACCCCGAGGCCTCCGGGACCTCAACCAAAAGCACCAACATAACCTAATACCTTATTCAAACTTGTTCCAATCATCAAAACACTTCAAACAACACCAAATCAACCAATACACCTCAGATTCAAGCCTAAGTTTCTAAAAACTTCCGAATTCCGCTTTTGATCAAAAACCCAACCAAACCTCGTCCGAATACCTTGAAATTTTGCACACACATCCCAAATGACACAACAAAGCTACTGCAACTCTCGGAATTCCATTCCGACCCCAATATCAAAATCTCGCCTACCAACCGGAAATCGCCAAAATATCAACTTCGCCAATTCAAGCCTAAATCTTCTCAAACCTCCAAAACTCATTCCGATCACACTCCTAAGTCATAAATCACCTCCCGAAGCTAACCGAACCATAGGAACTCACATCCGAGCCCTTTAACACTTAAGTCAACATCCAGTTGACTTTTCCAACTTAAGCCTTCTTAAAAGAGACTAAGTGTCTCAAACTTCACCAAAACCAATCCGGATTCAATCCAACCAACCCGATTCCTAAAAATACGGATAAATAAAGCAATAAGAAGCAGAAATGGGGAAAACGGAGCTGTAACTCATGAGACGACTGGCCGGGTCATCACATAGCCTTTCTAGGAGTAGTTATACATAATAAATACATCACTATTCCAGAACAAAAGGAACCAATGAAAATAATTACAAATGAAGGTGACTCCGAGGCCTGCGAACGCAGCAGCAGGTTTACCTTGAGTCTCCACCGCGATGATCCGCACAGCTACTATCGGTCATATACCTGGATCTGTACAAAAAAATGTACAGAAGTGTAGTATAGCACACCGCAGCGGTACCTAGTAAGTATCAAGACTAACCTCGGCGGAGTAGTGACGAGAGGCAGTCAAGGCACCTACTGGCCTAATAAATTAAACATGATATAACAATAAACTAACAATGGTAAAGACAACAAAGTAATACCAATAGCAGGAAGAAATCAAACTACCAATAGTAGAGACAATTAAAGGGAAACACGGATGGTAACGTAAGATAACCAAGTAAATTAACAACCAACATAGCTGGGACACAGACAAGTAAAAATGTGCTCAAATAAGGAAGGCGATGTTAACTCAATCAATCACATCATTTCTGATACACAATTCTAACCATCTCAAACTCGATGTCTCATTTTATAACCTCAATCCCCAAACCTTTAGCACACACGGCACCTTGTGCCCACATATTTCTATCTCACCTTGCACAACATCGTCCTCATGCTACTCAGTACATAGGGTCCGTAACAAATGCACTTAAGATGATCAAGGAGTCTCATTTATATAACATAATATAAATTACAATTTCTAAACCAATTAGAAAATAAGCGAGAAAAGATGAAGTTACTTTTATAAATCATTTGAATGAAGAAAATACCTTTTTCAAATAAATTACAACATCTAATAAATTATTACCTTTAATATAGGATTTATTAAATTAAAACTTAGTAGAAATTCCTTTTTAAGTAAGATTCAATATCATCGGGTTAAGAAAACTTAATTAAAAAATAATTAAAATAAAACATAACATTTATAGGAATTTGAATTATTGAAAGGTTTATATATACACGACGAGTTCAAATTTAAAAGTCATATATAGCAGCGTAATACTAATTCCTTTATTTTAAATCACGATATTACTAATAACTTAACAGGACAGGAGGAAACGATTCAACGTAGTAAATTTACTTTAAAAATTTATTCACCTGAGTAATAGTTTCAGGGAAAGAATTCAAGGAACAACGGCAAGTCAACAACTCAATATCAATAACCCGATCCTTACAACTTAATGAAACCCGAAATAAAAATTATCGTAGTCCTAAACAAATGAACTAGGGTCTTCTCAGTATTCAGCTATAACCAATCCCTAAATGAAATGTAAAACCACCAAATAATCTGCACAGTCAAAGAGGAACACATAAGCATATATATTGATGCGGCGCGCATCCCTATCCCACCAATCCTCCCTTATTCCTCCGTAACAATTACAATAAAAGTAAATAGTATATATATGTTGCGGCGTGCAACCCGATCCCACCAATCCTCCCTTATTCTTTAATTATTACAATAGAAGTAAATAATATATATATATATATATATATATATATATATATATATATATATATATATATATATATATGTGTGTGTGTGTGNGCAACCCGATCCCACCGGACAACACATAATCCTCCCTTATTCCACCATAACAATATCAATAACGGTAAATAATATATATATATATATATATATATATATATATATATATATATATATATATATATATATATGTGTGTGTGTGTGTGTGTGTGTGTGTGTGTGTGTGCGCGCGCGCGCGCGCGCGCGCGTGTATGTTGCGGCGCGCAACCCGATCCCACCAGACAATAGCAATTCTCCCTTATTCCTCCTCAATATATCACCCTTATTCCTCCTGTTGCAGCTTGCAATTCGATCCCACCAAATAATAGCTTAAATCAACAGCAACAACAAATCCACAACTCAATTACAAGAATTCCTACTACCAAGAGTATGAGTACCCGACGACAAGAGAATCACGAGAAATCAGGAAGCACAACAACCTTTATGAAAACAACAAGACATGTAAGGCACGTGATAACTACGCAGGCAACAACAACAATTTGGACACGTAGCATATATGCACGGGGTCATAGAGGAACTCATTAAGGCAAATAGGGGTCAAATAACAAGTAAGAGTTAGAGAAAAGCTAACAATATCGTATAGAGCATGTAGAGGTAAAGCTAGCAAATAGGAAACCCAATTATATTAGGAAACTTTCCAACTAATGAACATAAGGACCTAAGAACCCTAAAGGAAAATTTTCCACGAATAAGACTGAGCACGCACTCGTCACCTCGCATGCACGGGCTACGATTAACATAGAGGACTCAAATCCTAAGGCGGAGTCCCACACACAAGGTTAGTCAAGATACTTACCTCAACTCGACCAATTCAACACTGAATTTAGCTTTTTCTTTACCAATTCATCAACGCTCGGCTCAATCTAGCCAAAAACGACTTAAATACATCAAACAATACAAGAGAACACAATTCCAATTAACAAAGCTATGATTCTTATACAATTTGCAAAAAGTCAACAAAAGTCAACTCCCGGGCCCGCACCTCGGAACCCGACCAAATTTACAAAAATCGAATACCCATTCCGATACGAGTTTAACCTTATAAAAATTATCAAATTCCGATACCATTTGGTCCTTCAAATCATCATTTTACATTTTTGAAAGACTTTACAAATTTCCCCCAAATTCCATTCCACATCACAAATCAAATGATGAATTCAATGATATATTCATGAATATTAGCCAAAACTGAATTAGAATTACTTACCCAGATAATTTCCTTGAAAAACTACCGAAAATTCGCCTCAAACCGAGCTCCCAAAGTCCAAGATGTGAAATAAAACCCTAAACCTCGTTTATATAGTGTTCTCTGAACTTCCTCACCATGGTCCGCGAAATTCTAAGCGCGGCCACGCCTCCCAGGCCCCGCGGTCGCAAAAAAAATGGTGCGGCCGTACTTTTTGGTGACCGCACTACCAGGCTTTAGTATTTTTGCCATAACTTTCTGCACAGATGTCCAAATGATGACTTCTTTATTTTCCTGGAAACTAGACACGAAGGGCTACAACTTTCATTTGTGAATTTCTCAAAATTCCTTGTAGATCAAAAGATATAGGCTTCCGAAGTCGGACTAGCGAATTTGTAGATCTGCCCTAGAGCGCCTCCGCGACCAAATTTACGCGGTCCGCGCCCCCACCTCCGCCCTCAGCGAAATTTTGCCGCCGTCTGTGAAAATTAAGCACCAGAACCATGCCTGTGTTCCGGTAATGCCCGGACTCGCTCGAAACTCACCCGAACACACACCCGAGGCCTCCGGAACCTCAACCAAATGTGCCATTAAGTCCTAAAATACTATACTAACTCAATTGAGCTCTCGAATCACCTCAAACAATAACAAAAACATGAATCGCACACCAATTCAAGCTTAATGGACTTGAAACCTCAAACTTTCACAACCGATGCCAAAACCTATCAAACCTCGTCCGAATAACCTCCAATTTTGTACACACGTCACAAATGACATTACGAACCTACCCCAACTCCCGAAATTCTATTCCGACTCCGATATCATAAAAGTCAACTCTCGATCAAACCTCTCCATTTTCCATACTTCAACTTTTCCAACTTCGACCGAAATGCCTCAAATTACCCTACCGGCCTCCAAATCCGAATCCGTACGCATGCCTAAGTCCAAAATCACCATACGAAGCTACTGACATCAACCAAAACTCATTCCGGAGCCGTTTACTCAAAAGTCAAATTCCGATCAAATTCTTACCGCTTAAGCTTCCAAAACTAGATTCCTTCTTCCAATTCGATTCCGATTCATCCGGAAACAGAATCCAACCATGCACGTAAGTCGATACACATAATATGAAGCCGCTCGTGACCTCAAACTGCCAAACCGGATGCAATTGCTCAAAACGACCAATCGGGTCGTTACAATATAGAAGGTTATAAAAATAAATATTTGATCTACCTACCTTTTTTTCCTTTAATCCGTGATCAAATTGATTAAGTCATGTTGCACAAAGATTCTAGTTTACTGGTTTATTAGGATGATTCAGTTGCATTATATATATATATATATATATATATATATATATATATATACACTACCCCTTGACAGTCACCGTCATAATAAAAGTGACTCGTTTCGTCGTGACCGGTAGACTTAAACATCGTTCCTACATGACATGATCAATTCAATCAAACACTCTGCAATTTATTTTTATTGTTCAAATCGTTGATAACACGAAAATTCATTATCAACTATTTGACAACATGTTGTGTGAATTATTAGGACGAATGATGGTATTTTTTCTAACGAAATTACTCATGTAATTAGTACCTAATTATAGGGATGAATGATGCATTTGTATATGATTATGTTGCAATAAACTCTTGGTTTGATAACTATCCGTAGAATTAACTCCTACTCTGAGGGTGTGTTTGGTACGAAGGAAAATGTTTTTCATGAAAAATATTTTTCTAGAAAAAGTTTTCGTGGAAAATGAGTAGTTTTATCACTTATTTTCCCTTGTTTGGTTGGTGCGAAAATATTTTTCAATGTTTGGTTAGAGAGTAGAAAATATTTTTTATGCTACTCTCCTCACCCCTGCCCCCCCCCCCACCTCCCCCAAGTCTCTAATAATTCACACAAATCCAAAGGAACTAATATGCTGATTTACTTTTTTATGCAAAATAACGTTGAAATTTGTGCTCAATAACTAAAAGTAAAATACTCTTTTTTGGTTAAAAGAAGAAAGTACCTTTTCTACAATATGAAAATAAAGTACTCATTTTATTGAAATAGAAGAAAATACTTTTTCTACATCATGAAAAGAATGAAAAAAATACCTTTTTTACACCATGAATAAAAAATATTTTATTTTGTTGAAATAAAAAAAATACTTTTTCTACATGAAAAGAAAGTACTTTTTTTTTTAAAATAAAAAAAATAAACTTTTTTATATCATNCATCGGTACTTTTTTTTTTAAAATAAAAAAAATAAACTTTTTTATATCATGAAAAAAAACACTCATTTGTTGAAATGAAAAAAAAATATATCTATAACATGAAAAGAAAGTACTATTAATAATATTTTTATTTAGGGTGGGGGTGGGTGGTTAGGTGGGGTTGGGGGTGGGGTTTGTGGTTGGGGTTGGGGTGGGGTGGTGGTGGGGTGTGGGGGTGGGTTGGTGGGGGTAGGAAATAGGGTGGGGAAGGTTGAGAGGGAGTTTTGGAAAATGTTTTCCCTTCTCTTAATAGGGAAAACATTTTCCTCCAATTGGAGGAAAATGAGTTGATAAGGAAAATATTTTCCAAAACTTTTAGGCCAACCAAACATGAAAAAATTAGAAAACATTTTTCGATTTTCCGTCATACCAAACACGCCCCGAATCTATTAGTTGGTATATTTCATGTAGGCTACAATTGTTTAGCAAAATATAATAACAGTAGTAACAGAAATTGTCGACTATAGTTTTATTTCTTGTTTTGATAGGTAGTGTTGGAAAAATATTGGCTATGGAGAATAAGATTAAGCTTGAGGCGTGTCAAGGACACTGTCCTTAAGGGTATTTCGCCCACACCGAAATGAATAAAATTAGGCGTATTCCCCAGAATTCAACAAGCTCTTCTAGTATAAATTAGGATCAGAAACAACAAAGATTAACAAAGACAACACAGCACAATAGAAAAAAAATTTTTAACTTTGTTCTTTTTGTTACCCCTCCAAATAAACAAACATATACTTATATATGAAATTCAAATTGTACATCTAATTGTTGGCAAGAAAACGTTAGAAACTTAAGGCCATTAAGGCTCATAAAAAATTGAAAGAAACGTTCAATAGAATTAGATTGAAACGTTCAATAGAATTAGATTGAAACGTTCCGCACTAATGAGCATTCATTGGTCAGATTATTTTGTTCCAAATTGAATTTAAAATTAAACTAATTTTCTGTTACAAATATATTTAAAATGATTACTATAATAAAGACTCGTTAATATCATAGTAAGAAAATGAATCTAGACATAGTTTAGGAATATTTCTTTCTGAGATATCATAATTATTTTTCTATTAGTCCTCCACATATCTCAAAAAGAATATTTATAATAAAATTAAATTAAATTAAATTTGCTGAGTTTTCACAAATGAGCATAATGCGCCGAATCTGATGTCTCTTGGACTATGAATCAGACTTAGATAAAATAATATTGAACTTACAGAACAATTGGTGAAGTCTAGAACTTCTATGAACCAAGAATTCTTTTGTAAGTTTAGTGTCTTATATCACATTATACCCGCACACACTTTGTTGTTTATCGCGGTTTTGCGCTAGTAGGCCATGCACGTGCCTGGTTTTCATGAGTGCTTTAGAAATTTTTTGCCATAAATTTCATAGGAGCGGCCACACTCCACACTCATATTGGTCCATCCATCAAGTGTATTCTGCAGCACAATACACCACCTATAAAAGGCTATGGATTATTGGATTAAGAGTTTAATAACTCGACCTCCCATTCCTTGCAGTCTTGCACTATACACACACGCCATAGGAAATGACATAATTTAATAGTGCACATTTTATCAACTAATGACTTGTTATTACCCATATGAACCTACTTCATGGGATCTCCAATCACATAGGTTGGGTTACTATCATTGTTGATATAACTCAAATTGGCAATAGTCTCATTTCCCTCGATGTTTCAGATATTAATTTTCTCTCGGAAGATTTAGTCAGTGGATCAGTCAAATTCACTTCTGACTTCACATAATCTATGGAAATAATTCCATATTTCAGCAGCCGCTTTATCACATTATGTCTCAGTCGGATATGTCTACTCTTCCCATTAAAGGAAATATTTTTAGCAATGGCTATTGTAGCTTGGCAATCACAATGCATCGATACAGAAGGTGTAGGTTTATTCCTAGTGGAATACTTGCCAAAAAGTTCTTTAACCACTCGGCCTCATTGCCAGCTAATTCTAATGCTACAAACTCAGATTCCATGGTAGATCTAGCTATTATTGTTTGTTTAGCTAATTCCCATGCCACAACACCCCCTCCAAGGGTGAACACGTAACCACTAGTGGATTTCATCTCATCTGAATTAGAGATCCAGTTAGCATCACTGTATCCTTCTAATACAGTAGAAAAATTTACTATATTTGGTACCATAGTTCATGGCACCTCTCTAATATTTCATTACTCTTACTAATGCATTCCAATGATCATGACTCGGGTTATGAGTATCTACCCGATCTACTCACAACATATGCAATATCAGGTCTAGTAAAATTCATCAAATGCATTAGACTACCAATAATTTGAGCATATTTATTTTGATCTACAGCATCTTCATTATTCTTTTTTAATTGACTACTAGCATCATAAGGAGTGCTTACAGGTACCACATCAAAATTATTAATTTTTTCTGTTACACCCCATGTTTTCATACGTGAAAGTACGCCATAAGTAAATTGATGGAAGCTCGAAAAATGAGATGTCAGATCCGCATTTTCATACGTTAAAGTTTCGTCGTAAGTTAATCGACGTAAGTTCGGGAATGAATTATTTTGAGATTATAAGCATTATGCTATTTCAAACAAGTGATGAGTAAATTCGTGAAGGTGAAAGGGTAAGCAAATCGAATAAAATAAATTTCGTCAAAGTTTGACATTTTGGGATAAAATACGGCCTGAGTTATAATACCCGGTATTTATGACCTTGTGCCCTACAAGGTACCACGTGACCGTGATAGTAAGGTGTATAAAGTGTGTTAAAAGTGGATAGTATTTTAAGTAATTTGAGATAATTCTTAATTATGTGGGTAATTAATTAATTATTGATTAATGGGAGATTAAGAGGTTAATCAAGTGATTAGAGGATAATTAATTCAAATATTTGGATAGGCATTACATCTCCTAACGTGGCAGCACATCAAAGCCAAATTGATGACTGTTAAAAGTCACTTGGTAAGGCTTAGTCATCAACTTTTGAAGGCTTAGTCATCAATATCTAATTCATTTTAGGAGAGATGGATATAAATTTGCAATGGTAACTCTCTAATTCATTTTAAGAGAGATATATATATTTGCAAGGTAACGTGATGCTTCTCTAAAGTCGCAAATCAAAGATGGTCATAGCAAGGTAATGGTCTTAAGAAAATTTCATACGAAATTATACTACATAATGTTATAGTAACGGGATTTTGCGATTCTAAGGGACTACGCTGCAATCTTTCTCAAAGAATATCATACGGATTTTCCCCTACTTCGATCTGCCGTTGTGTGTTTTCGCAAAACGAAACGAGAAAATGGTCAACTTTCATAAATAATTCTATTCATAGAAATAGTAGAGGTACCTACGTCCTTGATTTTTCCATGTGTCTTATTATTCAATCATCTGTTCATGGGTCTCAGAAAAATACGTAAGTTGAAAAAGTTTACTTCATGATATTACTCAAAGGCATAATGGTCATATAACATTCCGAAGGATTTTATTGATGTACTTCTCATGCATTGCATTCATTTATACATGTAAATTGACCCATGACCAGATGGCGTTATATACGCGTATATATATATATATATATATATATATATATATACGCACCACCACCTGATCAGCTGGTATACGTTGATGATTTGCCCACAGTGGCCGAGATGATATGATGAGATGCCCTCAGAGGCTTGATGATGTTATGAACGCATATACCCATGCATGGTATGACATTTATACGCATATGCATGACATTATAAATATTAAATGATTCACAGAGTTATACAGACTTACATGTTGAGTCTTTTGCTCCATGTTTCTCTCATGTCTATTATTTACTGATTTTCATTCCTCACATACTCGGTACATTATTTGTACTGACGTCTTTTTTGCCTGGGGACGCTGCGTTTCATGCCCGCAGGTCCCGATAGACAAGTTGAGAGTCCTCCAAGTAGGCTATTAGCTCAGCGGAAGATGTTGGTGCGCTCCATTTGCTCCGGAGTTGCTTATTTGGTCAGTATGATTTAGACGTGTATTGTTTGGTATGGCGGGGCCCTGTCCCGACCTTTATGATATTTACGTACTCTTAGAGGCTTGTAGACATATATCGTGTACGTGAAAGATTGTACGGCCTTGTCGGCCTATGTTTAGTGTACGAGTGATCATTTTGGTCTTATAGGCCCGTATGTCTTATGTATAAGTTAGTGTTACATGTTTTGTTCTAGCTATCCTACGGCAGCCCTTCCGCCTCATTTACCTATGATAGCATGATACGAAAAGATACGTTATGTTAGTACTTGGTTGGTAAGGTACCAGGTGCCCGTCGCGGCTCATCAGTTTGGGTCGTGACATTTTCAAGAATTCTTTCAACATAATGTTCCTGAGTCAACATCAAGCTATTGCCATCTCTTATAATTTTCATGCCTAAAATAACGCTGGCCTCTCCCATGTCTTTCATCTCAAAATTAGAAGACAGAAAAAGTTTGGTTTTATGTACCAAATCAAGGCTAGAACTAAAAATAAGCATGTCATCCACATAAAGGCAAATAATAACACATGTATCATTTACATATTTTTTATACACATTTATCTACTTCAATTGATGAAAAACCATCATTAATCAATACTTGTTCAAATTTTTTATGCCACTGTTTAGGTGCTTGCTTTAGACCATACAAAGATTTTAGCAATTTACATACTTTATTTTCTTGGCCATACACAATACAACCCTCAGGTTGCTCCATGTAAATTTCCTCTTCTAAATCACCATTTAAAAATGCAGTTTCAACATCCATTTGGTGAATAAAAAGTTTATAAATAGAAGCCAATGCAAGTAAAATACGAATTGAGGAAATTCTAGTTACAAGACCATAAGTATCAAAATAATCAACATTTTGCTTTTGAGTAAAACCTTTTGTAATAAGTCTAGTTTTGTATTTATTAATTAAATAATTGGAACATGTGAAATATTGTCACTTGGAATGATAGGAGCATCAGAAATATTCTCCAATTTAAAGGAAAAATATTTTCAAAAGATTCAGCATTTTTTTTGTTTCAATAATAGTATCATGTTCAAGCACATCACTTTTGACTACTAAAAATCTATATGCTGCACTACTTTCAGCATACCCAATAAACATACAATCAGATGTTTTAGATCCTATTTTTCTTTTCTTAGGATCGGGTAACATAACTTAAAGGGAATCCTATTTTGTAAATGACAGGCAAATAATATGGCTTCACCCCAAAGATTATCCGGAGCACCAGAACTAACAAGCATTCTATTCATCATTTTCTTCAATGTCCTATTTTTCCTTTCTGCTACACCATTTGATTGTGGAGAATATGGCGGAGTTATCTCATGTATTATACATTCTTTCTTACAATAATCATTCAACAAAATAAATTCACCACCTCTATCGGATCTAACTCTTTTGATTTTCTTATCTAGCTGATTTTCTACTTCAGATTTATAAATTAAAAACTTATCAAAATCTTCTTCTTTGTTTCTCAACAAATAAACTTTTGTATATCTAGAAAATTTTTCTATAAATGACACATAATATTTTTCCCCTCCTCTAGTCATAGTTTATTTCAAGTCTCCTAAATCAGTATGGATTAAACTTAATAATTCAGATTCTCTAAATACTGAAGCACATGATTTCTTAGTTTGTTTAGCTTCGGCACAAACTTCACACTTATTAATATTTGAAATGAGACCTTCGGAATGTATTTTCTTAATATAAGATAAACTAACATGTCCTAATCTAGCATGCCATAAATTAAAAGAATCAATAAATAAGCAGAAGTACTAGCATTTTCATTCATAACATTGAGTACAAACAAGCCACGATTATAATACCCATTGCAAACAAAATTATTATTCTTGGTCAACATCACCTTATCAGATTCAAAAGAAACCTTCACCCTCACTTTTCCTAATAAAGAGATCAAATTGGCTCGGATTCTAGGAACATGCAACACTAGCAGCGTTATTCTCCATAATAATAACGTGGAAATATCCTTAAAATTGTTGGAAAAAACTGAATTATGGAGAATAAGATTTAGCTTGAGGCGTGTCAAGGACACTGTCCTTAAGGGTATTTCGCCCATATCGAGATGGATAAAATTAGGCGTATCCCCCAGGATTCAACAAGCTCTTCGAGTATAAACTTGGAGCAAAAACAACAAAGATTAACAAAGACAACCCAGCACAGTAGAAGAAAAGTTTTAATTTTGTTCTTTTTGTTACACCCTCCAAATAAACAAACATATACTTATATATGAAATCCAAATTGGACATCTGATTGTTGGCTGATATATGGCTATAATTCATGGTTTAGCACATTATATGCCTTGCGTTTTACATGCTTTAATGTTAAATTACACTTTGTTTGAGCGTAATGGAGTCTATTTTATATGTAGGTGCATTGGAAATGAAAGTAGAGCTAAAGGGATGCTTAAACGTCGAAAGTGCGCTCGAGAACGGTGAAAAAGAGAAGACAGGCCAAAGCCAGCTCGACCAGGCTTTAGCCCGGCGAGGCCAGCTTAAAGCCAGGCCCAACCAGGCGAGGCCAGCTTAAAGCCAGGCCCAACCAGGTGTTAGCCTGGCGACGCCAGCTTAAAGCCAGGCCTAGCCAGGCGTTAGCCTGGCGACGCCAGCTTAAAGCCAGGCTGAGGCTGGCGTTAGCCTGGCGACGCCAGGCCTAAGGCCAGGTCCAAACCGAGTTTTGAAGGCTTAAATTGTTTCCCGGCTTGACTAGGAGTTGACCTACACATTTAGGGCTTGTCCCAAACATATAAATAGACCCACAAATGCCACTTTGAAGGACTTTTGCAACCGGAGGCAAGAATAGCTCGTGGAAAACTACTTGGGAGATAGAATCATCGATTTCTACATCCTTTTATCTTTACTCTGTAATTTCATTATGCAAATTACTTTGGATATTGTTACTATGAGTATGAGTAGCTAAACTCCTAATATAGGGTTTTGATAGAACCTGTTGAAGGATGATTTTCTCGTTACGTTAATATAAATTTGCCATAGTATTCTCTCTATTTGTTCAACTATATGCTTATTGCTGTTGATTGAAGGGCTCGCAATTAACTGTTCCTATTTAGTGTGCATTACTCAGGAGAGAGTGCATATTTAGGTAGTTGTTGAACAACATCGCTCCTAACGTATATGAGGGATCAATACGAAGGGTTTTAAGGTGGGATTAAGGATAACGAAACCTTGGGTGCGATCTAAGTGAGTTGTACTTAACGCTAGCTAGCGTAATTTGGGAGAATATGTCTAGTATATTGTTGTTATTACTCGGGAGAGAGTTACGACAGTCAGAGTGCTCATGATCGATAGAGAAGACTTAGGCAAATTTATTGCAAACGTAGCGGAAAGGATTCCGACAATAGGGGAAATCAGAGCCTTAGATCATTCCAATTCTTGTCTACAACCCGTTCGTAGTTAGTTCTTAATTATTGCATTTTCATTTCGTAATATTTAGTTAGTAAACATCCGATCTATTACTTAAATATCTGCGAAGATTGAATACGTGAATTTGTGTAAGTCCATAGCTATGGTTGATAGGTTAATTCCCTGTGGGATTCGACTTCGGACTTGTTAACCAGAATATATTTGTAGCGACCGCTTTGTCCTTTTTATAAGGCATAGTTGGGCGTGATCAAATTTTGGCGCCTTTGTCGGGGAATTAACAGTTTATTAATTGCAGTTAAAAGAAGTGCAAAAATTCTTAGTGTAGTCAATTTTCTTCAATTTAAACTGAATACATTGAAGTTCTAACGTTTATAGTCTTGGGTGTTACAGGTGTATGCATTGAAACTCCTCAAGAACTGGTGAATTGTGCGAAGCATTATCAGATCCTGAGAAAGTTTTCAAGGCATTGAATCGTGCAAACAAGAATGGCAAACAACAATATAACTCAAAAGAACAAATCAAACCAGACATGGGAGACGAAGTAAACAACAGAAATAATGGGAATGACCCGAACAATCAGGGTGTGGTGCTGCTTGTGCCAGAAGCAGCATTGTACGATTGGGCACAACTCACCGCTGAGAACTTAGCAACTGCAATTGTAGTCCCTTAGATATAAGCAGAATCATTCCAAATCACAAATAACATGCTACATTTGTTGGAGGACAAGGGACTATTCACAGGGTCATACGTTGAAGATCCTCAGCAGCTTCTGAAGAATTTCCTGTCGATCTGTGCCATGCAGAGGTAACATAACGTGACAACGGAAGCAATACGACTGTTGTTGTTTCCATTCTCTATGACGAGAGTGGCTCAGACTTGGCTTAATTCACTTCCCATAAACTTCATCACTACTTGGGAGGAATTAGTCAAGCAATTTGTGAACAAATTGCACCCACCCAATAAGACTGCTCAACTAATTGATGAGATATTGAGCTTCAGACAGAAACCAACAGAGACATTACAAGAAACGTGGGAGAGGTTCAAGGGTCTGCTGGTTACGTGTCCACATCATGGTATTTCGGAGCAAATGTTGGGGCAGAGGTTTTACATGGGTTTGGCAGATACCTTGAAGACCAATGTTGATGCTTCAGCAGGTGGAGCATTTTTGAGCAAAACATTCATAGAAAGCAAGATCCTACTTGACAAGATGGCATAAAACTCAGGATGGACGACAAGAAACGCTCCAATCACTCCTGTAGTTCACTCGGTGCTTTAGACCCAACTAACTCCATAGCTGAAAATATGGCCACTCTAGTGACACAAATGAGCATCCTCACAAAAAGGTTGATGAATCAAGCCAGAAGCAGCAAGTACACATAGTTGATGCAACTAATGGGGGCTTATGTACATAATGCATTAATCAACCATATCTCTGCTCGTGGAGTGCGGAAGGTGATAACCAACAATATCAGGAGAACATGAATTATGTGGCCAACTATGGGGAACAGAGGCAAGGTGGTCAGAATTGGGGTCAACAGAATTAACAATATAGACCAGCTCCGCAGCAGTACAACAACAACAACAATCTTGGGGCTATGCGACCATAGGGTCAAGTGGTGCCTTACCAAAGGCAACAGAGTTAAAACCAACAAAATCAGCAACAGGCTTATCAATAACCTCAACAACAACAGACTGTGAGACACGAAGATGGGTTTGCTAAACTAGAGGGAGTGATGCAACAAGTGATTGGGTCCACTGGAAAACTAACTGAAAGAGAAGACTCACATGAATCAGTGATAAAGAATAATGAGATCCAATTAGGACAGATTTCGATGGCTTTAAATAATCGTCCCCACGGGACGTTACCTGCAGACACACAAATCAATCCAAAAGAGTAGGGCCCAAAACAGCTTATCGCAGTGAGTCTACGGAATGGTAGAGACCTAGATCTGGAGCAAGAAATTGCTCGAGAAAGCAGACCTACTGAGACACTGGTGCCAGTACCCATTGAGGTATATGATTCAGCAGGGTTAACTGAGGTAACGGTACAACATGCACAAGAGAACGCCAACAAAGAAAAAGAGGTTGTGAAAGAGACTGAGGTTGCACAGGAACTGATAGTAGAAGCAGTGCCTGAACAAGAAAAAAATCAAATCACAGGGAAGAAGCGACCTCTAGCGCCATTCCCACAGAGATTGGCCAAGTATCAGACAGATGAGCAGTACAAGAAATTCTTTGAGATGTTGAAGCAAATTCAGGTAAACATTCCATTGATAGATGCTTTAAAGGAGATGCCTGGTTATGCGAAAATGATGAAGGACTTGATGTCCCGCAAGTTCGACTTTCAAGACTTGGCCACGGTTACACTGACTCAGACCTGTAGTGCTGTTGTGATGAGACCCATAGCTGAGAAGCTGTCTGACTCAGGGAGTTTCACAATCCCATGCACAATAGGAAACTATGCATTTGATAAGGCATTGTGTGATCTGGGGGCAAGCTTAAACCTTATGCCCCTAGCTATCTACAAAAGGCTAGGCATTGGGAGAGCTAGACCCACGTCCATGTTACTACAGCTGGCTGACCGGACAGTGAAAAGGCCCTCTGGTATTCTTGATGTTGTATTAGTACAGGTTGGGAAGTTTGTGTTCCCAGCAGATTTTGTCATTCTTGACTGTCGGGTTGACGAGGAAATTCCTATAATTTTGGGAAGACCATTCTTGGCCACTGGGAGAGCTTTAATTGATTGTGAAATAGGAGAGCTCAAAATGAGATTAAATGATGAAGAGATAACATTCAACGTGCAGAAATCTATGCGGCGACCAAGTGAATTTGCTGATTGCTCTCTAATATATGTCGTGGATGTAGTTTTGGAGGAGGAAGATGAGACATTAAAAACTAAAGACCCTCTAGCAGCCTGTCTCATGAACTTAGATGAAGCCAATGGAGAAGACTTGGCAGAGTGGGTACTTGCTCTTGAAGGCCAAGGTTTTTGGAGAAGGGAGCTCGAATTTGAGCCTTTGCACTTCGAGGAAAGAAAAACTCCTCCACCTAAGCCATCGATAGAAGAGCCACTAAAGTTGGAACTGAAGCCACTGCCATCTCATCTCAAGTATGCCTTCTTAGGACCTAACTCAACTTTACCTGTTGTTGTCTCATCTAGTTTGTTAGATGTGCAGGCAGAACAACTTCTGCAGGTACTGACGGAGTGCAAGACCACAATTGAGTGGACCATTGCAGACATTAAGGGTATTAGCCCGACCTTCTGTATGCATAAATTTTATTGGAAGATGGGCACAAACCTTCCAGATACATCAAAGAAGGCTGAACCCCAACATGAAAGAAGTAGTGAAGAAAGAAGTGATTAAGTGGTTAGATGAGGGAATCATATTCCCCATCTCTGACAGCAACTAGGTTAGCCCAGTTCAGTGTGTGCCAAAGAAGGGAGGTATGACGGTAGTGAAAAATGAGAAGAACGAGTTGATCTCTACACGAACAGTTACAGGTTAGCGAATCTGTATGGATTACAGGAAGTTGAACTTGGCTACCCGGAAAGACCATTTCCCACTGCCATTCATTAATCAGATGCTAGATAGATTGGTAGGGAGGTCCCACTTTTGCTTTCTGGATGGGTACTCGGGGTATAATCAGATCTCTATTGCCCTAGAGGACAGAGAGAAAACATCGTTCACCCGCCCTTATGGAATCTATACTTTTTCGGAAAATGTCGTTTGGCCTATACAACGCACCTGCCACATTTCAAAGGTGCATGATGGCCATCTTCACGGATATGGTAGAGGAAATAATGGAGGTTTTCATGGATGATTTCTCAGTGGTGGGGAATTCATTCGATGACGGCCTTATAAACTTGAGAAGAGTATTGAAGAGGTGTATCGAGATGAATCTGGTACTTAACTGCGAAAAGTGCCATTTCATGGTACAGGAAGGTATAGTCTTGGGGCACCTAGTGTCAAGTAAAGGCATTGAGGTAGATCGTGCAAAGGTTGATGTGATACAAAAGCTTCGACCACCCACTTCCGTCAAAGCAATCAGAAGTTTCCTTGGGCACGCCGATTTCTATAGGAGATTTATAAAAGATTTTTCCAAAATTGCTAACCCCTTATGTGAATTGCTTGAAAAAGATCACCCTTTTGTGTTTTCTGATGACTGCAGGGTAACATTTGAGGAACTGAAGAAGAGACTGGTAACAACACCTATCATAGTTGCCCATGACTGGGAGCAACCATTTGAGCTGATGTGTGATGCGAGTGACTATGCTGTGGGAGCAGTTCTTAAGCAGCGAAAAGATAAAATCATGCATCCAATATACTACGCAAGTAGAACGCTGAGGTGGAGCCCAACTAAATTACACTGTGACCGAGAAGGAGATGTTGGCAGTGGTGTTCGCATTTGATAAATTCAGGTCCTACCTGATAGGCTTGAAGGTAATTGTTTATACTGACCATGCTGCTCTCAGGCACTTAATCGAGAAGAAAGAGTCAAAATCGCACCTGATTCGGTGGGTGCTATTGCTGCAAGAATTTGATTTGGAAATCCGTGACTATAAGGGTATGGAGAACCAAGTAGCTGATCATTTGTCTAGGCTGGAAGGAGCTGAGAAGAAGGTTGAGGTAGAAGAGATTCTGGAAACTTTCCCAGATGAATAACTACTAGCCACAAGTCTTGAGGAAACACCATAGTATCCAGACATTGCAAACTACCTGGCGAGCAGTATTGTTCCTTATGACCTCTCCTCTGTCCAAGAGAAAAAGTTCTTTCGTGATTGTCGCATGTATTATTGGGATGAGCCTTATCTGTTCAAGATTTGGATTGATAACATGATCTGGAGATATATCCCCGAGATAGACCAATCTTCTATTTTGCAGGCATGTCACGCGTCACCATATGGTGGGCATTTCGAGGGAGTAAGGACAGCTGCGAAAGTCTTGGAGTCGGGCTTCTACTGGCCAACATTGTTCAAAGATTCACATTTATGGATAAAGGGTTGTGATGAATGCCAGCAAACCGGGAATATTTCCCGTCGACATGAGATGCTGATGAACCCAATTCAGGAGGTAGAAGTGTTTGATGTGTGGGGAATCGACTTCACGGGGCCTTTCGTCAGCTCATATGGCAACAAGTACATACTCTACATTGTGGATTACGTGTCCAAATAGGTGTAGGCTGCAACGCTCCCTACAAATGATGCAAAGGGGGTAATTGGTTTTTTGAGAAAGAACATATTCACCCGATTTGGCACTCCAAGGGCAATAATCAGTGACGGAGGCACTCACTTTTGTAATCAAGCCTTCGCGAAGTTGTTAGAGAAGTATGATGTACGCCATAAGGTTGCCGCCCCATATCATCCACAAACGAGTGAGCAAGTGGAAGTTTCGAACAGAGAGATAAAGAGTGTGTTGACTAAGACTGTGAATGCTACTAGAACGGATTGGGGGAGAAAGTTAGATGATGCACTCTGGTCTTATCGAACCGCTTTCAAAACTCCAATCGGAATGTCTCCATACAAGTTGGTATTTGGAAAGGCATGTCACTTACCGGTGGAGTTGGAGCATAGAGCTTGGTGGGCGTTGAGGCAGTTGAATCTCGATATTGAAGCTGCAGGAACAAGTAGAGTCACGGAGTTGCACGAGCTTGATGAGTTCCGATATCACGCTTTTGAGAGCTCAAGATTATACAAGGAGAGAATGAAGATGATACACGATAAAAATATTATTGAGCGGAGTTTTAAACATGGAGATACGATACTGCTATACAACTCAAGACTGAGGTTATTTCCGGGCAAATTAAAGTCACGATGGTTAGGGCCTTTTAGTGTGGTTAAAATCATCCCACTGGTGCCGTAGAGATTGCTGCGGAAAATGACTCTCGAAAGTTCAGAGTCAATGGGCATAGATTAAAACATTATCTGGGCATGGATGAAGCAAAGGTAGTGTCAGTGATCCATTTGATCGAGCCTCCGATGTTGAGCGCGCCTTAAATGCGCTTACCTGCATCGTGCCGTGACGTTAAATCAGGCGTTTCATGGGAGGCAACCCATTGGTCTGTTGTATTCGTCGTGCCACGACGTTAACTAAGGCGTTTGTTGGGAGGCAACCCAATTCGTAGTTGATTTTTAGTGTAGTTAGAATTTTTCTTTTGTTTTTAGATACTAACAAGTTTGCAGGTGAGTTTGGGCGAGTCGAGCAAGGTTTGAACATCACGCAAAGCCAGGATAAAGCCAGGGTCAGCCAGGCCTTAGGCTGGCATCGCCTGGCTAAAGTCAGGTCAGCCAGGCCTTAGGCTGGCGTCGCCTGGCTAACGCCAGGGTCAGCCAGGCCTTAGGCTGGCGAAGCCTGGCTAACGCCAGGGTCAGCCAGGCCTTAGGCTGGCAACGCCTGGCTAACGCCAGGGTCAGCCAGGCCTTAAGCTGGTGACGCTTGGCCAACGCCAAGTAAGTATTTCCGGCCCTCTTTAAGTTATTTCTCCTTATTTTGGTCGAAATAAACCTCACAAACACGCCCTCACACACTGAACATGCTAAAAAGCAAACCCTAACCTCACTTCAACCAACACACACCAAGCTCTACAAGAAATTTCACAAGAACACAAACACATTGCACAAATTGCTTGCTCACCCACACACAATCATTAGCACATTACCATCCACATAGAGGTCAAGCATAGTCTTGCTAGTCTTTCACACTCATCCGAAGCTTCAAAGGTATGATTCTATTTCTTTTCTTTGTAATTTCGAGTTGGGTACATGTATTGAGTGGTGGTGGTTCTTCATTGTTGGTTGTTCTTCATTATGGGTGATTGTTCTTCATGGTCATATTGTGTTTGTGTGCCCCAATCCCATGAACCCCTTAGGAATGGTGCTGAGATTGTGAAAATATGGGGTAGTACGGAACCCCCAAGCCGATTTGGGAGGATGAGGCAATCCCTCAATTCCATAAGAACTCCCATAGCACTAGTGCTTGTCAAGTGTTTGATGTAATGCCTCAATGGCATTCCTAGTCCCCTTTGGATCCCGAGTCTCCAGGATTAGTAAACTAGTGTTATGTAGTCGTGCACCACATTAAAATATTAAGTGTGGGATGGATCACGGGTAGCCCATGTGTTGTGGTGTGATTCTAATGTTAAGAAAATACGAGGTGAAGTTTGAGTAACCTTGGCCAGTTGGGGAAGATTATGTATGTAGTGTGTAATGTTGCATTATCTGACCATTGCTCATCTGTTTAGGAACGAAGATGCCTTCCAGAAAAGACACAGGCAAGGGAAAGGCTACCTCAACGGCCCAAGCTAAAGCAAAGGCGACCTCCGCACCTCCTCCAAAGAAAAGAAAGGGGGGAGAAGCTGCCTCTAGTATGACTGGTGCCCAAGCGATGGTAGCTGTAGCTGCCATGCGTCAACAACCTCCAGACCAACAGGAGTTTGGCATAAACAGCATACCTCCCATATGAGGGATTGGTACAAGCGCTGCAGGCCTAAACATATCCATGCGGAGGGAGCTATCCAGGAACGCAGCGTGAAAGCGAAGTATCCGGCGATTTGGAAAGGCATCCAGGATTTGGGGTTAAGCTATGTTTTTAAGAACACATGGGACATCAACCTCAACTTAGTCAGGGAATTCTATGTGGGGTTTGACCCACAGGACACTGAGGAGTTGGTGCCAATCCGTGGACGCTTGATAGATTTTTCAGCCAAGACCATATGCGACTTTTTAGGTGCTCCAAATGTTCCTGTGGAGCCATTGCACCAATTCATTCGCAGGCCTACTTATAGAGAGCTGAGGCACGCACTCTGTGGGGTTGATTCTACTACTGCATGGGTTTGGGACAAGGCAACGAATCGTCACAAGAGGTTCCCTAAGAAGAAAATGAAAGTTGAGGCTCAGGTGTGGCTCAAGTTGATAAACGCACGACTCCTACCAATCAATCATGACAAGCTTATAAGCCGTGAGAGGACCTGTGTGCTCTATTTCCTTATGACAGGGCAGAAGGTGAATGTGGGTCACCTGATCCGCTACCAAATGACATCAGTGAGAACGGGTAAAAAATTGATCGAATTCCATTTCCTAATTTCCCGACTCGGTTCCTACAGCATGAGGGGGTTGAGAAAGAGCCTGAATTTGACCACATTATCGATCAGCTCATCCGACAAATAGACATCACTAATCTTCGGCTGAAAGACGAGGCTGGTACGCCTTCATTGACAGGTGCTGAGCGCAATGCGTGTGATGACAGTTTCATGGCCCATCTTTATGGGATGATGGATTTGCAGCTGCGGATAAGGGCTCACCCAGCCACATCTGAAGAGAGGACTCTGATTTGGAGCAGCGATACCCGCTCAATGCTCATGCTCAGCAGCTGGTTGGTGTAGGAGAGGGATACAGACTCACTGCTGATTGAGGATATCAACACACCGGAGCAGTCTGAGGCTGAGCCAATGCAGTCAGATGGTGAGGGAGATGGTGATGATGGAGAGGACGAACATGATGAAGAATGGAGAGCGTCAGAGGATGACGACGCTACTTGATCAGGGAGTTTTCTTGCACCATACTCTTTTCATTTCTTGTTTTGTCTAATTGTGCATGCACTGAGGACAATGCATGATTTAAGTGTGGGGTGAGAATTTGTAAATATTGGTTGTTGTTAGCTTGTTTTTATTTTTAGACTTTGTTAGAAGTTGTTTTGTTTTATTTTTATTGTGTTTTTCTTGTTAGTTGTTTTTAGGCCGAATATGAAAACATAAATATGTTGGACTCTTCACGACGATGGATCTCCTAGACAGTTTTCTTGAGGGAAGTAAGTCTAAAGAAAATACCAAAAAGATTTTTTTTTGGTAGTGTAGTAATTCCCCCTTGGTTTTTGGGCCGCGGTTCTTTTCCAAGGGTTTTTCGTTGAACCGGGTGTAGGTAGTTTTAATTTTTAGGAGTAGGAAACATGTGGCTAAGCATTTAATCGCAACAATATCTATGAGCTTTGTGATGCCTTGAGAATAGTCAGTACTCTGGTTGTGATGCTTAAGCTTAATTTTTGACTCTAGGATAAATACCTTAAATCGTGGATTCTCAAATTTGCTTAACTGCTTTGACTGGAGTGTCGTGATAGAACCAATCCTAAATGAGTTATGTGCCATGTCTGTGTGAGGTTTGTATGTATTCTGTGCATTGCATTTGATGTCTAGAACTTGCCTCGTGTGTGTGCAAATCGAAATAGTAGTCTCATTCAGTCTGAGAAGTGATATAGGCAGTTCTTTGTTAAGCCAGATATATATAGAGTACCCACCTAAAGATTATGTATCGTAGTTAACCCCTTTGAGCCTATAATCCTGTTTCTTTGGTAACGACAGTACAAGCCGTACCCCTTTGTTTGAATCGACCGTATATTTGAACCTTGTCACCTCTCATGAGCACTTGAATTATGATGAATTATGGAAAAGTTAAAGTGTGGGGTGGTGGGTTGGCTTTTGAGTGGAACAAATGAAATAAGGAGAAAGGTGCACCGGATAAAAAAAGTGTCAATAAAAGCAATTTGGATAGAAAAAGAAAAAAAAGAGAAAAGAAAGAATATATATATATAAAATAGTGTATGAAGAAAAAAAAAATATAATTCCTGATGGCGGTGACTTTTGATGTATTGGTGCTTAAAGAAGTAGGGGGTGAAATATAGTGAAGTTAAGGTGGAATCTTGGTTTGACATAAGAATGGGATTGAAGGGTGAAGTGGTTGTATTAAAGTGCTTAAGGGAGGTGTAGTCACTTATATCCAAATGTATCCTACCCGACTCGCAGCCTACACCAATGAAAGTCCTATTTGATCTTAGACTGAATGAACTCGATTAGTGAAGTATTACACTAAGGGCAAGCTTATGGTACGTCATTTGGGGCATATGAATGTTATTTCTGAGAGCGAGTGAATTTTTCCTATCTTGAGTTCCTGCGTTATTAAAATTCATGGTGTGTGGAACTAAGCTCTTTGATTGGGTGAGGGCACATGATTCATAAAGGAAGGGTAATATTGTTGACCTCCATGTTAGAGTAAGTTGTGAATAAAGCATGGTATTTGTGAGTCGATTATTGAGGCGAGGATGTCACGCCTTTGGGCTTAAACTATTTTAAAGATTCTTGGTATAATGATTTAAGGGAATTGCTTAATAGGTTGTGTCCATAAGTGTAGTTTGATTGCTCGAGGACGAGCAAATGCTTAGGTGTGGGGTATTGATGTGTGGCTATAATTCATGATTTTGCACATTATATGCCTTGCGTTTTACATGCTTTAATGTTAAATTACACTTTGTTTGAGCGTAATGGAGTCTATTTTATGTGTAGGTGCATTGAAAATGAAAGTAGAGCTAAAGGGAAACTTAAACGTCGAAAGTGCGATCGAGAACGGTGAAAAGGAAAAGCCAGGCCAAAGCCAGCTCGATCAGGCTTTAGCCTAGCGAGGCCAGCTTAAAGCTTTGCCCAACCAGGCGTTAGCCTGGCGACGCCAGCTTAAAGCCAGGCCAAGCCAGGCGTTATCCTGGTGACGCTAGCTTAAAGCCAGGCTGAGGCTAGCGTTAGCCTGGCGACGCCAGGCCTAAGGCCAGGTCCAATCCGAGTTTTGAAGGCTTAAATCGTTTCCCGGCTTGACTAGGAGTTGACCTACACGTTTAGGGCTTGTCCCAAACATATAAATAGACCCAAAAACGCCACTTTTAAGGACTTTTGCCACCGGAGGCAAGAATAGCTCGTGGAAAACTACTTGGGAGATAGAATCATCGATTTCTACATCCTTTTATCTTTACTCTGCAATTTAATTATGAAAATTACTTAAGATGTTGTTACTATGAGTATGAGTAGCTAAACTCCTAATATAGGGTTTTGATGGAACCTGTTGAAGGATGATTTTCTCCTTACGTTAATATAAATTTGCCATAGTATTCTCTCTATTTGTTCAACTACATGCTTATTGCTGTTGATTGAAGGGCCCGCAATTAACTGTTCCTATATAGTGTGCATTACTCGGGAGAGAGTGCATATTTAGGTAGTTGTTGAACAACATCACTCCTAACGTATATGAGGGATCAATACGAAGGGTTTAAAGGTGGGATTAGGGATAAAGAAACCTTGGGTGCGATCTAAGTGAGTTGTACTTAAGGCTAGCTAGCGTAATTTGGGAGAATATGTCTAGTATATTGTTGTAATTACTCGGGAGAGAGTTACGACAGTTAGAGTGCTCATGATCGATAGAGAAGACTTAGGCAAATTTATAGCAAACGTAGCGGAAATAATTCCGACAATAGGGGAAATCAGAACCTTAGATCATTCCAATTCTTGTCTACAACCCATTCGTAGTTAGTTCTTAATTATTGCATTTTCATTATGTAATATTTAGTTAGTAAACATCCGATCTATTACTTAAATATCTCCGAAGATTGAATACGTGAATTTGTGTAAGTCCAATAGCTGTGGTTGATAGGTTAATTCCCTGTGGGATTCGACTCCGGACTTGTTAACCGGAATATATTTGCAGCGACCGTTTTGTCCTTTTTATAAGGCATAGTTGGGCGTGATCATTGGCAAGAAAACGTTAGAAACTTAAGGTCATTAAGGCTCTTAAAAAATTTAAAGAAACATTCAATTGAATTAGATTGAAATGTTGCCCCAAACTGGGGGAACACGACCGGCGCTCAACCGTGTGAACCTGGCTGAGCAAGCCCATCAGATTCTTTCTACCCAACACACTCACGCATTATGAGAAGACATATTTTCATTAACTAAATAATAGGGAGATTATGAACACAATTCCAAGTCATTTTCATTAGTTGGTGCCTCCAAAATATACATCTTTTCATAACATGAAGTGGATTAAATGATTCAAACACAATAATATTTTTGTTTGATTTCCCCGGCAGCCATATACACATAATGTCTACGGAGCCTCTAAATAGATACAAAAGAGTACTACAAAGTGCCGGCAACAAGGCCCCGACTATACCTCAAGTACAGTACATAAGGAACAAAAGATGTATGACCCCGAAATGAATTTGGGCTCACCAAGAATGCTGGGAGGAGGATGCCGCTAACACTGATCGATGCCGCCTGCTGTGGAACCACCTGTATCAATTAAAGATGCAGCGCCCCTGGCAAATATGAAATAAACAAATAAACTTTGTTTTTTTGGTTACACCCTCCAAATAAACAAACATGTACTTATATATGAAATCCAAATTGGACATCTGATTGTTGGCAAGAAAACGTTAGAAACTTAAGGCCATTAAGGCTCTTAAAAAATTGAAAGAAACGTTCAATTGAATTAGATTGAAATGTTGTCACGCCCCAAACTCGGGGAGCACGACCGGCGCTCAACTGTGTGAACCCGGCTGAGCAAGCCCATCAGATTCTTTCTACCCAACACACTCACGCATTACGAGAATGCATATTTTTATTAACTAAATAATAGGGAGATTATGAACACAATTACAAGTCATTTTCGTTAGTTGCGTCATTAGTTGGTGCCTCCAAAATATACACTTTTTCATAACATGAAGTGGATTAAATAATTCAAACACAATAATATTTTCGTTTGATTTCCCCAGCACCCATATACAACCCACATAGTGTCTACAGAGCCTCTAAATAGATACAAAAGAGTACTACAAAAGTGCCGGCAACAAAGTCCCGACTATATCTCAAGTACAGTACATAAGGAACAAAAGATGTATGACCGCGAAATGAATTGGGGCTCACCAAGAATGCTGGGAGGAGGATGCCGCTAACACTGATCGATGTCGCCTGCTGTGGAAACGCTTGTATCAATTAAAGATGCAGCACCCCCGGTAAAAGGGACGTTAGTGCAGTCGAATAGCACTAGTATGTATAACTAAACACCATCTCATTAGAATGAACAATAATACAATAAGGAATAATCACAAAGTCAATAAAAGCATTAAACAGTACCATATCATCAAATAAAGAATCACATAAGCTTTCAAGTAATTTCCACGGCTTTTGGTTGGGAGGTCTTTAGTACCAATATACCATCATTCACAATACCACCGTATTCTTATACGGAGTCCGATCACGACCCGATCGGCTGGGCCGTCTCTTTTGAGACATCGACCACAATTCAATTTCAATTTCAATTTTCAGTTTCAATTTTTCAGCACAGTCACCACCATGTGTGCGGCATGGCGTCCGATCACGGTCCGATCGGCTAGGCCGTCTTGCCCAAGACATTACCATTTTATATCGATTATCTCATTTCATACTTGGCTCTTAGCCGCATTTCATAATTCAAGTTCTTTTCCACATCCCAACATTTTTATCATCAACAATAACAAGACTTTATTTTCACATGAGAGCAATTCAGAATCTAAGGCACATAGAGAATCCTCACACAATTGAGCATAACAATCTTCATTCAAACTTGACTTGAAGTCTTAACATTTTTCTGACACGCAGTCTATACTTTGAACACATTCTCAAGTAATAACATAGCATGATGAAAGCCTTGGAATACATATTGCACATATATTTTTCAACACAAGCACATTTGGAATAGCAATTCTATAACTATCAATTTGGGACATGAGCACCATGGGTTTCAATTCTAAGAAGAGGGTTTTTTAGCCGTACATACCTCAATTGAACTTCTTTAAACTCTACAATTATCCGGAGCTCTTAGCAACTTTAATCTATTTTAGCAGTATAACAAAATGAACCAAAAATTAGGAAAACGTTCATGGTTCTAGCTCACTTGAGCATTTTATCAAGCACTAAGTGTGTATTAAGGTTTCAAGGTCCTTTTTATGGAAGGTTTCGTCGTCCCACAGTCCATTCATCACCATTTTTACCTCACATTCTCCCTACACTCTTTTATCACACATGCATGCAAGATAAACAACTCTCATACACCATGAATCATCTTATTAATTACTCATTTTCAGTTTAAATTACGAAATTTAGGGCTAGGGTATAGATTCTTACCTTTAGGATGAAGACCTAGGTTGCTTTCCTGGATAATCTTCAAAGTTTTAAGCAAGAATTGAAGAGTAGTTGATGAAGATCACTTTCTCACTCTAGGGCACTTTATCCCACTCTATCGTATCAGAAAATGAGCTCAAAATAGACTATGGCATATGTTTTATCGACATAGGATCGGGTTTAAAAATTAGAAATTAGGAGCCCCAGCACAGATCTGCCGTCGCACGGTCCGCAAAATGGGTCGCACAATAGCCCTCCGGAACTGGAATTTTCTGCTTCGGTATGCGACCAGTCTGCGGTCCGCAGACCTGTTCTGCGGTCGCATAATGCGCCGCAGAACCACCATTTGAGAAATCTCGAGGTTGGATATGCGATCAAAGTGCGGCCTGCGAAATAGTTCTGGGGTCGCATAATGGGCCGCAAAAGTGACATCAAATATGGCCCAAATGACTGCCTCACTCCGCGGCCATTCTGCGGCCCGCAGAGTGATTCTGCGACCGCATAGTGGGACGCAGAAATGCCTTATTCTGCCAACATTTTTCTTTAACTCCCCGGTGCATTGTTTAACCCAAAAAGTCCGTACGTCTCAATAATCTTAAACACATAAGCCTAACTCGGCACCACGAAATTCCGGGTTTTTAAGCAATTTTTTTTACGGGGCCTTACAAACATTCCACACTAATCAGATTATTTTGTCCCAAATTGAATTCAAAATTAAACTAATTTTCTGTTACAAATATATTTAAAATAATTACTATAATAAAGACTCATTAATATTATAGTAAGAAAATGAATCTAGACATAGTTGAGGAATATTTCTTTTTGAGATATCAAAATTATTTTCTATCAGGTAGAAACTGTTGTGCATCTTTGTGAGCACAATGAAATCTTCCTCACTGAACCTATGATAAAGTAAAAAATAAATCATTCACAATAGACAAGCTTTTGGTACATAAATTATTTTGTAGTTACAGAGGAAAAAACTTTAAAACATAAAATATAGGAGTAACATACTACTAGTATACTAGCAGGCATATATCACTATATTGTTAACTGAAGGGTTTTCAGCATTTCAGTAGAAATTGTATGTGAACTGCTGTACAAATTGAATTAAGCAAAAAAGCATAAATGCATTCTGATCCTATAAACTTTGTTATTCAAATCAAGATATGAGTAAATGTACATCATAGACATTGTTAAAATTTATCTCAAATCTCTGTTACCGATTCCAGTCAAGAACCATTTGAAAAAAATTCTCAAGCTTCAGGTGAACCTTAAGCAAAGCAGCAGTTCATTCCTTTTAATAACTCTCGTCTCCCCGAGGCACCAAAATCTCTGCAGTCACTGCCCGAGGAGGAGAGTAAGGGTTGAGCCTTTACTCACTTGGAGTACTTCCATGTTCACCGTTGTTGAATTCTTGAGTTGTCATAACCATTTTCCTGAATTTCATCATGTCAGCATTATACATAGCAGTATCATAGGCCTGGGTCGCCCCGCTTGAGGCCGCAAAGCTAGGTGTCTTTCCAGGTCTTGCGCTATCGTTCAAGTCCTCCAACGATGCATTGCCTTCTAAGGTACGTACAATCTGTTCAGAATAAACATTTATAAGTGGAACTAGTTACCTGGAAATAAATAAGGAAGACGTACTATCTGCTACAACATGTTAAATTGTAGTGAAAAAATTATTAGGGCAATCACACCTGGCTCATTTTAGGGCGTCTTTTAGCAGAATGGCGAATGCTAGCAGCAGCACAGGCTACCATGCGATGTAGCTCATCTGTATCATAGTTTCCTTCAAGGCGCACGTCTACCAATCCGTCATATACTCCCTCTTCCAGTGCTCTTGTAAGAAGCGGCCTAGCCTGTATACAACCATATATTAGATCAACAACTAAAGCAAAAGATAAAAGTCTAAGCATATAATTTAACATCTTATCACAATCAAATCATAAAGCTTAAGATGTGGGAACTGTGGATCTAGAACAAACCCAATCTACTAAGCTGTCTTCCATGTATTTATCATTAGGATCAACAGGTCGCCTCCCGGTTATGAGTTCCAACAGCATGACTCCATATGAAAACACATCTGATTTCTCTGTTAGCTTTCCACTGGATGCATATTCAGGAGCCAAGTACCTGCAATATGTTGTTACAAAGTAATTTTCTTGCTTAGAGACTTATTATTTAGCCAACTTTCTGTATATAACTGGTTCTAATTGTCCAATTTCAGAATAGAAGTTTTATATGACAACTTTCACCAAAAAAAAATTATGTTTGACTCACCCGAATGTTCCCATAACACGAGTCGAGACGTGAGTATTATTATCAGAGGTAAGCTTAGCCAACCCGAAATCTGCCACCTGATAACAAAAAACATTCAATTTCATGGTTATTAAATCATTCTTAAACAATATTACGTGGTCTTAAATCAAAACTTATTTTGCTTATTTTCATTGACCTATTCAGTGAAAAATAAAAACACATGACAATGTAAGTTTATACATAAAGAAAACGCGACTCATTTTACCAAGGCTTCATAATTGTAGTCTAGTAGAATGTTTGCAGCCTTGATATCGCGATGGATAATTCTATGTTGGCCTGCATGAACAAAAGAAAGAAATGAGAGAGAGAGAGAGAGAGAGAGAGAGAGAGAGAGAGAGAGAGAGAGAGAGAGAGAGAGAGAGAGGAACAGAATGTTCATACAATCTTCATGGAGGTAAGCCAGTCCCTTGGCTGATCCCAAAGCAATTTTAAGTCTGGTTTCCCAATCCATGACAGGTTGACCTTTCCCTGCAACAATAAATTTGACTTCACCCTTAACAAGCATAGAATTAAGAAATGTATTGAATCGGTTCTTTTTAATGAATTGATCCGATCACAACTTCCAACAAGGAATTCAGAGATTACTAGTAAAAGATACTCTGAATTCACAATATAAGATGGTTTCAAAATAAGACTTTCAAATATTAATATTGATTTTTTAACTAGACTAATTAGTCCTAAGAATGAATAAGATAATAAGGCATTTTGAATAGGAAAGAATGTACCATGAAGGTGGAACTCCAAGGTTTTGTTGTCAACAAATTCATAAACCAACATGCGCTGTCCATTAGCAATGCAATATCCAACAAGGGACACAAGATGACGATGATGAACTCTGCTAATGATCTCAACCTCAGCCTGGAATTCTCGTTCGCCTTGTCCACTGCCTGCTTTCAAACTCTTGATAGCAACCTCTCTTCCATCAGTCAAAATACCTTTGTGCACGTACCCGAAACCACCTTGGCCTAACAGATTGGCCTGAGAAAATCCATCTGTAGCCTTAGCTAACTCCTCATAACTGAATTGGCTTTGAGAGAAACCACCAAGTCCACCCATGTTAGGTGATTGAGGAGGCATTGGCCCTTGGCCTGAAAAACCTGAGCCGAATTCGCTGCTTGAATTAGTTGCCTGATGTGGAGTAGCTGCAGCCCAACCACCTTGAGGAATCCCCAATTCACCCTGTGGAACCTTCATGACGTGATCCCCCATAGACTGTCGTCTGTTCCACTGACTGTTGTAATTTTCATATTGATCACCTCCTAGTTTAACCCATAATATACAGAGTTGTTATTCAGATCTATGTTTTTGGAGTTCCTCATTCATATGAGAGCAATACTATAACATTGTAGTAGTAAAAATGTTATTCTTCACATGCTAGTTTACAAGAAAACATTATTCAAAACCAATGCAATATTAAAATCCAAAAGAAAATGTGTTGAAGGATTAAATAAAAGAAATTAATAAGTTCTAAAGAACACTTTAATAATTTGAAAATGGGAATTATTATACTACTATTCAACAAACCTTTAGGTGGACCCATATAGTATCTCTGCTTCTTCTTCCTTTTATTACACCATACACAGAGAACGATAACCACAATAACTAATAATCCGCCCACGGCAAGTCCAGCTATTACAGCCACATTATTTGAGGAGGAATCAGAATCAGAGGATGGTGGCGAACCGTTGTTCCCTGAGGAACCAGGTGGTTTATCTGATGGTCGATCGGGTCCAGAGTGTGGAGGAGGAGACAAATGTGCTGCATGAGGAGCTGGAGGTGATTGTGAAGAAGCAGGAAGTGGTGGAGAAAATACAGGTGATGGATTTTTAGGAGCAGGCGGTGATGGTGTAGTGTTTGATGACGGCGGAGGAGATTGTACAGGTGGTGATTGTGAAGGAGGAGGGGATAGAGGAGATTGGTTATTATCATCTTTTGGTGGCGATGGAGAAGATTGATCATCTTTGGGTGGGGGAGATGCTGGTGGAGGAGAATCGTTTTTGGGGGGTGGTGCATCAGGGGAAGGAGGAGGAGATTGTGGTGGTGGTGACGATGGAGGAGATTCATCTTTTGGTGGTGGAGATGAAGGAGTAGAATCATTTTTTGGCGGTGATGAAGATGAAGATGAATCTGAAGAAGGTGAAGGTGGTGGAGGTCCATCTGAAGAAGGAGGGCTACTCTTGCTAGAACTAGAATCAGTACTATTATTGGAGGAAGCAGTATCAGGAGATGAATCCATATTTTGCACCAACGTTGAACTTCCGGCCGAGATTCAATAATGTCGATAATTATATATGCACACCTGCCGGAAACTCAATATCTCCTGTTAACTGCTCTTCTCAACAATTCAATGTCCCTATGATATTATTGCCATGACAATGAAAGAAAAATGTTATTTTTTTTTTTTGCATGAAAATATAGCATATTAAATCAAGGTACTTCTTATATTAATGTAGTTATGGAGAAAGAAAGAAACATGCAAAGAGAAAAGATTATTACCTCAAAGAAGAACAAGAATGAATGGTTGTGAAATGGAATAGAGAGAGAAATCTTAGCATTGTGTTTTTTTTTTTAACATGTTACAAAGAAAGTCTACCCCTTTCCCCAGCCCCAACCCCCCAAACAACACTTGCTTCCTAAAAAGAAGGGTGTTTCTCTCTCCTCTTTCTTGTGCCAAATCTCTGGTCTTTGTCTTTCAACACCTCTAATTTGAACCAAGATTAGTTACTACTCTTTCCATAATTGTAGCTCTTCCTTGTCTTTGTGCTTTCTTATCTGATTACCTCACAATTGTCATTGCCCTTACTCTCTCTCTATACTTTAGTATCTTTAGTCCTGCTACAAGAATTTGCTTAGACCGTTTGGTTATTGTGTGATTCATTAGTATAAGACATGGTTATCCAAACTTTAATTTGTTGAATGACTGCAAATATATTCGTTTTAAATTTGATAGTCCATAACATTTGTCTTCATTAGTATAAGATAGGTTCAGTGGATTTTCAAAATTCCCTTGCACAGTCAATAGTTAGACTCTTTTAAGAATAGTAGAGCATGTATTATATTTCCTCACAGATGCCTAATTTATGAAGATGAGCAAGAAATCATAACGCACATATTCACAAAAAAATGCAGTGTTGTAAAAGAAAACCTTTTGTCAGATTTGGACAAAGAAAATCTCAAATACGACCTCTCATACACTCATTTCATGGATAGGGTTTTGTTAAAGAAGAGGGAAAATTTTGTGTGTCAAGAACAACATATATTTCAAGGGACATTTACGCTGGAGTTCACCTTTCTACCTCTGAAACATTTCAAAAGACTATCTATCTACCAACTCAGGCATTACAAAAACCAGCAAAGCCACGAGTGATTTTATTTTGTGCCTCACACAACTAGTGTCAGTTGTGTGAGGCACAAAATAAAATTATTCGTAAAGCCACTAATTATATACATAAATTATGCTACCTGGAAAAGGAAAAGGGTTACTTCAAACTAAATATATCTTGACATGTTGCAAAATCACTTCAGAAGGCATAAGAGATAAGAGATAGGCAATCTAAAACAAACTGTAACCACTTAAAATCAACAAAGGCAAAGGAAATAATTGCTATGCTTCAAAAGGGTAATAGCCACTACTCTCACATAATTGATGATTGCAGGTTAATTCTTGAAACTCCCTTTCAGTTTCAGAGAAGCCAACCATGTAGCTGACTAACTAGCTAAAGGAAGGAAGCAAATAGGAAATTCATAAAGTGAATAAGCACTTATATCCCAAGAAACTTCAATATGTCTTACTCAAAATCCATTATTTACCAAAACGAAAACGTCACCGTGCATTCTACTTTTATACATCCAAGTCAGAATTCAAACAGAGATTCTAAAAGAAGAGTAAATTCATGGATCACATGCTTCAAACCAGAAGATGAAGCAGTGGTTTTCTACTGCAACGACAAAACATGAAAATAGACTCCTTCAGCTCAATGTAAGGTAACAAGGCTGTTTATGTAGGGCAGGAACTTTCTGCCAAGACCAGTACCGCCTGAACTCATCATAGTACGTTCAACTTTCTGCTCCCTGGGGTGATACAAGTATATGAAGCTGCCTACACGAATCACCACAGCATCACTGTTAACACAGGGTAGTACCTCGTATTCTAGAGTGTAACTCCTATTGGGTCCAAGATTGATGCTAACACTGCGCTTCAAGCTCATTTCCACGCCTTGGTAGATATCTATTAAGAAAACATTTCCAGACTCATTATAAGCAGTGATGTAGCATAGCTCACCTTCCATCTGTGTCAAGGATCCATGTCCCCCAATAGGTATAGTAGGTAAATATATAATCGCAGGGAGCTCATCTCTTACAACAAATGCCAGTACTTCATTCGATGCCGCCTCATAGTAAGCAACTCCCTTCATATACAATCCCCCACCAACAAGACTTGAATTTTCTAACTCAGTACAGTATGTAGAAGAGCACTTCCAGGAATTTGATTCTGAAGAATAAATCTCAAAGCCAATAATTGGCTGCCCAAGCAAAGGAAATGCGCAGATAACATGATAATACACCTCAATGTTACGAAGAGAAGGCTCAAATGCAAGAACAACTGCTGGTTCAGCTCCATGATAATACTGAGGAAGAGGGAGAATTTTCCAGTCTTGGGTTGCAGGATTGCAAACATAATACTTGTCCCACCCCTGACAAAGGAGCAAGCCGTTGCAAGAGCTTAGGATCTTGACCTTTTCAGGCAAGAAATGAAGGGCTGGGTTGGGAACTCCACTTGCAGAATGGTCAAGAGATATGAATCTAGGATCCCATCCCATCTTCGAATCTCGATAGAAGTAGCCCGAAAGACTCTGGCATAAGAAACTTTGTTGGAAGGCCAATAAGGGACCACCTATCCATTTATCCCATTCTTTGGATACAGCCCTAAACTTCATCAGCGATTTAGCAGGAAGGAAAGGAAGCACATGTTCCTTCACCACATCTTTGAGCTTCATGTCCTCTTTCCTCATGACGTGTGCAGGAAATTTCTCCTCTTCCATCTGATAAGTGGCAGTAAAGTCATAATCTGCAAACTGCAGTTCAAGAGGAGAGACTTGTCAAAAGAGGTATAGTAATTAAAATGAAGAGATTTTGTTCCCATAGACTCATTTAGTTTCTTCTTCTTCGAAGTAATTATTTGACAAAGCATCTTAAGTAAACTCAAAAACAGGGAGACACAAAAGCAGAAAGATTATTTCTATGAAGCAGAAAGGTCTGACAATGCCATTCTCAAGAAAAGAGGGGACTAAAGAATAGCTAATCATGAAACATAATGAGATATTCTATTACTTGAAGCTTGTATATTGCATGAATGGTGAGTCAAATGGATTCATCATCACAAAAATAAAAGAAAATGGGGAAGAAGAGGGTAACGTATGAGAACTAAGGGACACCACTTCAAAATGTCATTCAATATTGCCAAATATGACTCGGAGATATAACAGCATATGCCCATTATAACTTCTGTCTTAAAACACCAAGGAAGTACGCAATCTACTTAAGAAGAAAAAAGACCTTAACAAACAAGAAATAAAACAAAAGAGTTCCTATTTTACTCTTTGTCCTGAAATATGTAAAGAGAGCAATTCACAGATAAGTTTGAGACCTATGTGCTTTCATGGAAAAGAAGATTAATCATTTCATAAAGAGTTTGAGCTAAGAAGAAAAATAAAAAGGTTAAAACATACCAAGTGAAGTCCACCTTTCTGAGGTTTAGTTGCTGAGGAAAATACCTTGAAGGTATCAAGAATATTATCGTCCCATTTATCAGGAATATTATCATCCCAGTTATCAGGAATATTATTGTCCCATTTATCAGTGGCAATGTCATAGCCTGCTTCAGAGAATTCCATTTTTCTGCAATAACAAAATAGTCATTCCCAATTGCATAGGTTACTTATATATCAGCAAGAAAAATATTTGGTCACTGCAATAAAAATGTGCTTTAACACATCAAAGATGGGTAAGTTAGTGACAATGGCAACAATGCAAGTATAAAACGTGAAAATGTCTCTGGAAACTGAAGTGCATCCATCCTAAAATACATACGGTGCTTTAGTTACTAGTAATTAGTTATGATTTTGGTTCTTAGTGTATCCAAATAAATCACATATCATAAAGTTAATGGAAACATGCTCTTTTGGTACTTCTTTAACAAATTTATCATAAATTGACTAACTTCATTGTTAAATCATGTGGCAAGTAAGATAAAAGCACATAATTCTGGTATGAAAGAGTTAAGCATAAGATAAGAGGAGCTTAGAATTGGCCAATAACTAAGAGACAAACCTATCATTTTACTAGAGAAGTTTTTGCTGAATAAGAAATTCCAATCTAATAGGGAAGAATGTACATGTTCCATCCAAGTAATACAAGACACAAATGACTAGTCTTTGGTTTCAATCTTGATAGATGAAGAGTAAAAGTAAAAGGCCATCCAATGGACATAACATAACAGGCAAGAAAAATAATCATATATCTCAGAGCCTTAAACATAATGAAAAAATAAGTAAATGAATTTAACTCTACTACCTGCAGCCTCTGCTCGAGAAGGAGAAAAGATAAAACACATAAAGGGAAACAAGGAGAGAAATTGAGGAAACGAGAAATACAGACAAACCCTTGTTGAAAATTTCAAACCAACAGCATGTATGAGGACCAAAGGACAAAGATAAGCAGTTTAATTCAGAAATATACATGCAATGTGAGTGCTGATTCCTTGAAATTTCTGCTAAAATTCCACTATCTTTCTTCTTCTTGTTTAATTCTAATCAGGAAAAAACAGAGAAAAATATAAAGATTAGAATTTGGGAGAAATTCCAAGGAATCAGCCACTTATATTGTACTACACCAAATTCTTCCCAAGGAAACTATTAACAAAGACCAAGACTTTGTATCAAAGATTTTGAAAATGATATCTTTTTTACATATTGGCATCATGTTCCCAAGATTAACTAAAAAAAAGGTCTCATATGGTCATCGCTAGGGTTTGGTGTGGCAGAAAAGCACTAATTCTTGTTGACATAAATAAAATGGAAAGTATACAGTCCAAGAAAATTTAGTCAAAAATATTTATACAAAAGAGAAACACAAACCCATCAAGAAATTAAAGTCAAAGTGCAGATGATAGAAGTCAATTTCATACAAAACAGAGCATCTCATCACAGACCAGAATAATTCCAAGATTCATACATAAAGATGGCCATTAAATCGTTTATAACTATCAACAATTTGCGTAAAAAGAAGAACCCATGAAAGAGACGTTCTTAGAATCACACAGAAAAAAGAAGAAGGAGAAAACAAGGGAAACAAAAACAGATTACACACATTGGAAAAGCAGAAAGACGAAATGAAAAGACAAAATTAAGAAATTATTGATAGCGAAAACGACAAAGAATCGAATCAAAGTTACACATGCAATCACAATTACATGATCAGATATAATTTAGATGAACAACTTACACAGTGCTTGAAAAAAAAGAAGAGAGAACAGAGAGACAAACCAAGTCGTAAAACCCAAAGAACGGAAGAGATTAACGAAGATGAGAGAATAGGAGACTGAAACTGAATGAGAGTTGTGAGTTCAAAACTGGTATGACTGAAACTGAAGAGGAGAAGATACTTTATATACCTTCGGCAATAAGTAAGAATTGGGAGGGGGTTACGTGGCTAATTTTCATTGGTTTGTTCAGTCATTCTTTAAGTCAAGTCTCCGTTGGACTCTTACTAGCGATTACACATTACTTGAGAAATAGGTACTTTCATCCAAATAAGGCACTTTTAACCCAATAAACTCTCAACGGAATTTAAATCATGATGTATAATATCTAATTAGCAAAAATAAGTATAATATCTCTAAAATTTATTTTGATTAAGATGTATTGATAGTAAATTCATAAAATTCAATCCTTTCACGAATTTAATAGATTTTGTGTAGTTGCAATGATGGCAAGCTCTAGTGAAACAAATGGCAACAAAATCAAGCATAAATTCTCAAAAATCCTTATTTAATCCCTTCTAAAAAAACTTTTAAAATTTTCAATTTAGGTACTTTTCATATCCAATTAATCACATTTAGAATAAATATATGATTGTGCATTTTATCCTTCGTCAACAAGTTTTCATAAATTTATTGTTAAACTATACGAGTATGTAACTATTCATCTTTTATGGTTATGTAAAAGGACACACTTCTGCTAATTGAAGGTTAAGCATAAGATAACCAAAATTTATAACTTTCCTATAGAAGTATTTAGTGAATCATAAGGACGACAAGTCAAGACACTAGCTAGAAGCAGTTTAAGATTAATATATTTTTTTTTTAAAAAAAAAGGGAGGATAACGAATAGGAAATTTGGCAGAAAATTCACGGAATCGGCATCTATATTGTATTAACAAAGACAACTAGTGTTGTCAAAGTCTTGTATAAATTGCTCAATATTTATAAACTAAAAAAGAAAGGCAACAAGAAAATCTAAGTGAACATAGCATCTATCAGATTTCCAATCTTCCTATAATTTCATGCAAAGACAGGGATTGACCCATATGAGGAATCCAATATATAGACATTAAGGATGTGTTTGATACGAAGGAAAATGTTTTTCACGATGAAAAAATGAGTGGTTTTATCACTTATTTTCCTTGTTTGGTTGGTGAGTGAAAAATATTTTCCGGAAAATATTTTCTAGTGTTTGGTTAGAGAGCAGCAAATATTTTTTAGGAAAATAATTTTTATGCTACTCTCCTCACCCCCTTCCCCCAAGTCCCCATATTTTCTGTGCTCCCCTTCCTCCAAGTTCCCATGTTTTCTGTGCTCCCCTTCCTCCAAGTTCCCATGTTTCCTGTACTCACCTTACCCCTCCAAAGTCAAGATTTAATTATTCTTCTAAAAATTCACACAAACCCAAATAAACTAATGTGCTGTTTTACTTTTTACTCAAAAATAACGTTGAAATTTGTACTCCATAACTAAAAAAAAAAAAAAAATTGGTTGAAAAAGAAAATACTCTTTCTACATCATGAAAATAAATTATTCATTTGTTGAAATGAAAGAAAATATTTTTTCTACATCATGAAAAGAAAAATACTCTTTTTGTTGAAATGAAAGAAAATACTTTTTACTAATCTTTTATTGAAATGAAAGAAAGTACTTTTTTATATCAGGAAAAGAAAGTACTTTTTTTGTTAAAACAAAAAACAATATTTTTTTAATACCGAGAAAAGAAAATACTCAATTGTTGAAATGAAAAAAAGTACTCTATGTATAATATAAAAAGAAAATACTATCAATAATATTTCTATTTAGGAGGGGTGGGGGCGGGGTTAGGGTGGGGTGGGTAAGTGAGAGTGTGGGGTGGATTAGTGGCAATGGGGAATAAGGTGGGGAAGGTTGAACAAAAATTTTGGCTTGCCGCACAAAATATTTTTCTTCCCTTGAATGAAAATATTTTCTAGAAAAATTAAAAAATATTTTCCAGAAAATATTAGAGCAGACACACTAAACCATCAATAATTTCCCAAGACTATTACAAAAGATAGACAGGAACAGATTGAAATATTATATAAGAGATGGAAAAAACGAGGGATTCAAGAAATTATCGAATAACAAAAAAAAAAGAGAACAGATGTCACACAATCGAAAGAAAGACAAAAAGAAAACAAGAAAAAGTATTAATTCTGATTGCCAAAACGCTCAAAAATCTTGAAACTGAAAACAAAATCAAACAAGTAATCACAATTAGAACATGATCGGAAATAAAGATACAATTTTAGATGAAATAACTCACATAGGTAGCGCACTGCAGTCTCTTTTTTTTTTTTCTGATCAAGAGACAAACCCTGGAGAAAGAAAACAAGAACGAAATTGAGAAATTGGTGATCAAGTTTGAGTTTTGAGAGTTATTGCTGAAATTTTTGGTTTGGAGAAGTAAGCAATGGGAGTGGTGAGTTCAAAAATGGCAAAGGAGTTTTTAATGTTGAGGAGACTATAGGAGAACGGCGATCTTCGGCAATAAAGAGGAAATTGGAGGGGTTACGTGGTTATTCTTCATTCGCTTTACCCAGTCACCTTTTTAAGTCAAGTCTCCCTTGGCTTTTTCCTACTAATTTTCTACTCCATATTTTTACCAAAGAAACAAAATGGAAATTCTTAGAATTTAGCTTGAAAAATAGGGTGGGCGTTACAGGGGAAAAACTTTTTTACGTTAATCCAAGGAGGGATAAAGGGACTAATTTAAAATTTTATTTTTCTCTATTTTTCTTTTCCATCATTTTTTATTCACACCTCTTTTATTTTAATTAATAAAACACAACATATATTATTAGAGAAAATCACGGGAAAATAAAACAATGAAGCAGGGAATTAAATATCTTGCCTATTTTGGCTCAATTAGAAAAGAGACTACAAAGTAAACAAACGAGTAGACTTCTTCCTCAATACTACCTCAACTTTTCTTGGTCAAACTAGGCACCAAAAAAGGAAAAATGATTCCCCAAATGATTTTCCTAACAAAATATAAGAAAAATATGAGAAATTTCCTGTTAGTCGTTTCGCCTGACTACTAAGTTAAGTAGGAGAGATCACGTAAGAAAAATATTGTCAATAAATATTCGGTAATATTATCACCAGAATCTGATCCTAAGTTCGCTATAGTTCAAAATGTAGATGCAGAAATTATTGTGCCCAATGTAATTTTAACGTTTCTTGGGGAGCAAGAAACGTCACTCTAGACATCCCACTGCAAATATTTAAGAAATATAACTCCTAGCACGATTAAATAGTGGTTTTGACATAGTAACATTTTGACTTTTTCTTATACAAATAGTCATCTCTACTCAAAACTTCAAATCATTTTTGTTTAAGTGGTTAAAAACTCGTTGCTTCAATTTGGCCATCAATTATTGTCTTGTTTCGTATTTTAACCCCAGTGAAAAGTGAATACTTCTTTTCTGTTTCTTTATTCGTCTCTTTGTGTAACGAATTTGTTCCAAGTTCCAACTCCAGCTTTTAAATTAAAATTGGACAACTATTTTCTACATTCATGGATTATTGTAATTCTCATGTTTGCCAGAGGAATCACATAGTTCGGTTAAGAGCATTTGGAGTCCATATTACACTTTGGACAACGTTTCTCTACCTAACCACAGTAAGCAAAAATATAGTGGTGTAGTATTATAAAAAATACGTAATATTTTATCAATATACATGTCTTTTTTAAATAAAAGCATTTTCTGCTACAATCGATGTCACTGTCTTCGTGCGTAACCATATAACAAACAATTGTTTAGATAAGATATTTAACTACAAACAATTTTCATAAATACAGTTTATATTATATCAAACAGTACGCTAATTGTATGGTCCGTCACTTCTCGTTTACATTGAAAAATTTAAACGCACTCCACTAATTCCTACTCGCCATCTTAGATTTTTTTGCCCCCCGGGTTTTCACCCGGTGTTCGGTATTCGTGTTGGGTTCCGATTAAATTTAGATTCGTGCCGGAAAGTCTCATATTTGGGATAAAAAGGTTCCAAATAAAGGCGACTCTATACCCAAAGACTCGAACCCGAAATCTCTGGTTAAGGATAAAAGAGTACTTATCGTTCCACCACAGTATCTATAAAGCTGTTCAATCATCAGTCCATGATAAAACTAGTAACGGAACCAGGAAAAAACATCACTTACAGGACAGCAACGTTAATTCCAGTTTCATTCTAATTATGATCTATTTAGCCTATGAGAACTAAAATTTGAAAATCTGATAGTACTTCTATCCGATTTAACATGAAATGGTTACCTAGTAATCTTATTAGACATTAGTAATCTTCAGAAAAAAAAAAANNACTATAGTACTACTTACAAGAAGAAAAAAAAAAAATTCAAAAAAAAAATTCAAAAAAAAAAAACAAAAAATCTTATTAGTACTCTCTCCGGTCCACAATAAGTGATTTTTTGGCCTTTTTTTTGTGGTCCAAAATAAGTGATTTTTTCATATTTCAAGAATGAATTAATTATTTTTTCCTACGTTACCCATGGAGTAAATAGTGTTGGAGTATGTGTTAGAAGTGTTTATGTGAAGAGATAGTAAAGGTTAATATGGTCAATTCATTGATAATTAATGTTAAAAGGTGAATTTCTTAATCTGTGTGAAAACAGCCAAAAAATCACTTATTTTAAATCGGAGGGAGTAACAATTTAACACGTACGATTTGATTGCCTTGTAATCAGTGCCGGCTCCAGGGAAAGCCACTAAAGCAATTGCTTTAGGCCCCGTAGAACCGAAGGGCCCCAAAATTTTCAAATTATATATTATTATATATATTATAAAATTATTAATAAAAGATGGAGTATTAGATTTTGTGTTTTTTTAGATTGTGATAGAGATTACTCAAATAAATAACTCGAGTATTATAAATATGCAATATACGAAGTAAACACCAACTGTGATAATTAAAAGAACGAAATCTCTTGTGTAATTGGAGTAATCTTTTATCACTTCAGAATAGACTTGAGCTATTTTGAATGTATAAAATGTGGTACAAAACTGTGATTATTAAATTATGAAAATTTATAAAAATATTATCTAACCCTTTATATATATTTCTTGTAAAAATATTATTTAAGCCTTAGTGAGTAGAGCTACCAAATATCTATATAATTATAATTATATAAAGCAGGGCAATACAAATCTGATGTGGCATCTCTCAAATGCCAGGGTTTCTATTTATCTCTTTTCTTAGAGCTTTGCCATTTTTAATGAAGAAAAAGTAGTTTCCCGCTAGGAATGGCAATGGGGCGGTGCGGGTGCGGGGCGGGGCGGGTTTCAACTTATGCGGGGCGGGGCGGGTGCGGGGCGGGTTGAAACTGATTTTTCAAAATCTAATGCGGGGCGGGGCGATTGCGGGTTTCGTTGCGGTTCCTTGCGGGTTTACTCCGGAAATCACTATGGACTGTACAATTAAGGCAAAAAAATAGTGAGAAAAATTTTCTGTGACATTGGTACTTTTTTGCACTAAATTTAGAAGTGATTGAATCAACTTTATTTTCCTTATGTTTTTTATTTTGGGTATCATATGGTGGCTTACAAGAGGGGAGATCCGTATTATGTCCTTACAAAGGTTCTTTTAATTATATACATACGGTCTTTTTCTTGTATTTAAATATTAACTGGTTAGGAGATAATTCCTACTGGAAACGGAGAAAAGAAAAATACTATAAAATCAAGCAGTAAGTATATGTTCACACTTCACATATATGAGCTTACATATTATATATTATTAACTAGTTATAAAAAAATTATGGAGCATATTTGTTATATGAAAATTTAACAAATACAAGTTAATACGTAAATTTAGGTATACAATATGTTGATGTTACGCTTTAACGCGTTTATTTTCTAGCTTTTACGCATTTCAATTAAGTTATATTTTCTATTATAATTTCTGAAAATAAAAATATTATAGTTGGATATGAGGGATTTAAGAAACTTAAAGAATTAATATATTAAACTTGTGCCTTTTCAGCAAAAATAACAAATGGAAAAAAAAATGCGGGACGGGGCGGGGCGGGTCTTTGTGGGGCAATGCGGGGTGGGTTGAAAATAAAAAAAACTGCTATGCGGAGCGGGACGGGCGGGTTAAAATTTTGCGGGTTAAGTTCAAACCCGCCCCGCACCCGCCCCATTGCCATTCCTATTTCCCACTAAAAAATAAACAGTCCCTTTTTTTATTGTAAATTTCATCGGTTACTGACTTACACTCATGTGTCAAAAGGCAAAAACCCCAACAGTCACTTACTCACTTCTTCCTTAAATTCCTTTTGTAAGAGACGCTCTCTTGATTACCATACTTGCTTTCTCTTCAATCCTCTGTATTTTATTACTCATTATATTTTCCCAATCGCTACAGAGGAGTTGTCTCTCTCAATTCTCAAGGTAAATCTCTTCTTTATGATTTTAAAACATAGTAATTCTCTTTCATGTTTAGTTTGTTTTCTCTGCGTTTTGTTTTCTCTGCGTTCTACCTGCAAGATGAAGGTTTCTCTATTATTAATATCTATTTCCAATTTCAAGTTTTTTTCTTTTGTTTTAATGAATATACAAAAATTTTGTTGTTGTTGTTAACTTTTGGAATATTTCACAAATTTTTTAACCAATGCTTATTGCAAGTGCTTACCAAGTTTATTCTGTGAAAAAAAAGTCAAATTAACAGGGCATGTTATGTTGACGCCCATGAAGTGTTCGACAAAAAGCCCTATAGAGAGGTACAATTTCCACGGCTGCAGGACAAACCACTCAACAAATGTATACCCTTGTATAGGTGTGGAGAAAAATGAAACAAACGGCCTTGAATAATTGTGATCGTTCAATTATACAGTGTCTCTAAATGTTCGTTATAGTTTAGTCATATGGAGTTTCGGTTATTAGATTTTCAACTCTCGTTAATTCATATTTTCTTTTGATTATGCCGAATTCTTGTATATTAGTGTTACTATATTTTTGCCCTGTTATTATTTCATGATCTACTCTTTCATATTCTGATTCACGAGAGACTAATGTATTTAACATACAAGCAACATTTTAATAATCAGAAATGACTTATTTGCAGCAACATTGCAATGCTTAGGAAATTCATTTTTTAATTTTCTCATATTCTTGCCTTTTTATCGAAGTGTTCTTTCTCTTCCTTAGATCATGTTGTTTCTGCCTTTTTGGGGGGTTTGACATTTAAATGAAACATAAAGGTAGCTTTATACGGGTAGGGGGAATAACGGAAATGCCTATCTAACGGCTATTGGAACGGTTGAAACTATTAAAATAAAGGTGACAACTAAAGTTGCAAAACCAATAGTTTCTCTTCACACCCCATTTTAATCTTAGCTTTCAATCAGCCCACTATAATTGCACACCATGATGCGGCAATATCAATTTAACGGGGACAACAGTTGATTTGTGATGCTGTTAAAATTGAGAGAATGAAGCTTGTGAAAAGAACACTCAATAACGCGATGATATAAATACATGCACTTACTCTTGCAAAAGATGGAGTTTCAATATTTGGCAAATTTGAATCAACAACTTCCTTTTCCTATAAATTTGGAGATGCCTTCTTATCTTTTATCATACAAGATTTGACCCTTGTCTTTCCCTTCTTCCTCTGTTTTTAACACTCTTTTTTTTTCCAAATCATCACAGAGAAGTTGTTTCTCTCATTCTCAAGGTAAGTCTCTTCTTTGTGATTTTGGAACATAGTTGTTCTCTTTCATATTTAAGTTTGTTTTCTCTACCTTCTAACTGCAAGATGAAGGTATCACTATTGTTATCTATTCCCAATTTTAATATTTAAGATTTTGTGTTTTTGTTATTCAACTTCTGGAATATTTCACAAAATCTTTAACCGTTGCTTTTGATTCTTTTTGGGTATCTTACTTTTTAATTTCCATTGTCTCTAACATTCTTTTTCAACATATAATTTTTTGGTGGTTGATAACTTTTTTCATTTGATTAGTGCTAATAGATATTTAGATTAGTTATATTAATCGTCGTGCTATGTTTGATTGTTCCTACTGTTTTTTACTTTCTATTTCGCGAAGATTTGATTTTTTGGATTGTTTTCCACTTTGTTCTATTGAAAATTGAAATTTATCTTCAATTTGGAGTCCTAGGATGTCGGAGACAAATGTGTTTAACCAAAAAACTAAATATTTGGTTAAAGCTAGAAATTAAGAGAGAAATCGGGTTACTGATAATCAAGAAATGAGAGACTTTGAGAACAACAATAAAGCAATGAATAAGTATATATTTCAGTATAATCTCAATGATATTTTCTGTCCTACAGATGTTGAGACCTTCCCCTTTTATAGTTAATTCTAGGAAAAAGTGTAATGTCTTTGTCTTAATGAGGCAATTATGAACAATAAATGACATTAAAAGAAACGTTACTCAATCATTCGTATTAAATACAAATTCTCTCAACGTATTTGGCATTTAATGCTGAATTTGGACTCCTTTACGCTATCAGATTTATTTCTTCAATTCCTTCCGATCTTCGGTCTTTAAATGACTCGAACAGGTACGAGTCTCATTTCATTTGAATAATAGCTCGTGCCTTTAAGTATCTTCTCTCCCGCATCTGTTGTTGCTCGTGCCGTCTAACTGATTACCATGCTTTGACTATTTGACCGGTCCACGTGTCATGACACGTCATCTTATATAAATTTAGTTTTTTCCCAATACAGATAGTCCCCCCACTTTTCATTTATTTATCAATTAAATATTTGGGAAGTGGATCTTCATTAAAAAGGGAATTTTTGCCATAATCAATGCTATGACAGTACTAACGCTTCAGTTGTCTTTTCTATTTAATGCATTGCATACGTGTCACCTTCTCATTAGCTCTGCAATTCTGCAGCCTTTTTTCAAGGCTTCTTCAACTCCACTATTCACGAAGTGATAGTTGCCTTTATTAT